>NC_134710.1:171696931-171996931 GCF_043290135.1 Rhipicephalus microplus
CCGTCACTGACCTGCAAGGCGTTCGTCGTCATTCAGCTTCGTCATGTTTCCCAACGCGATTTCGCTGAACACTAACTGCTTCATCCGCGTCATCCGCCGCACGACACATGGATATGCACTTGTTCTACGCACTGTTGAAACCCCGTGATGGACAAAGAGATTTGTAAACGTTGCTAAGAGTAATGTAACAGCCAGACGAACACTGCGTAACCAACAACGCGACGCAGAGCACAGATATTGTCCGCCACGGCTCAGCACGAGACCTGGGGAGGCACACATTCCGCCGCCAGCCGCGGCCGCTCACTGCTAGACCAGCTTCACTGCGCAACACGTAACCATAACAACGCCGCCATTGTGCCTACTGAATATGGCCGCCATGATGTCATTTCCGCCACATTTTTTACGCCCTGCGCCGGCTGGGCATGCCCTCTCCTTACCTTTTTCCTTCCTCCGTGCCGCGAGCAGACGAAAAGTGTACTGGTTGCCAGAAACTCCGAGCTAATCCGCTGAAGTGTCGGCTTTCCCCCACCAGAATCCCGATGTGAGAAACAGGTTGCGGTCATCCGTCCGCGACCCACGCGAACGAGTCGCGGACGAGGGGAATCGCTGATGTGAGGTCACGTGACGCGCCGTCCGTCCCGCCACATCCATATTCGGTCCGTCGTCTGAATGCACCATAACAGTATCTCGCGCGGGGGGGGGGGGGGGTAAAGATCTCGATGGGCTGAGGTTTGCAGCCACTGTCCGGAGAGATCAGCGCCGGCAGTCGGTTTGGTGACGACCGTCTTTGATGAAGTAGAGGGCACCACCTGCTTCATTGTGGGCTCAACACACATCACATTACGCACATGAAAACACAACTACTCAGCCGGTGAGCGCCGGACAATTCCGCCACACGCCACCAGGCAATTTTCCCCTTTAACTGATATTAAAGGAAATACACAATTTATTCAAAAATGTTACTCATACGTTAAGGTGACACAAAACAACAACACTGGAAGCACACCGAACCCGAAACCCTGGATAGCCGTGTCTTCAACGTTTTCAAACAAGTACACCTAAAAGAGTAAAAAAAAAAACAATCACTAGCCCTTGTCTAGGCCAGGAAAAAAAATGCCAGAGTTCTCAAGACATCCTTTCGCGTCAGGGGCATCGACTTAAGCCATCAGCGTTGCCATGGAGTACACCCTTTTCGTAGCGTATATCAAACGTATATTGTTGCAAAACGAGGCTCCAACGCAGCAGGCGGTCGTTCTTAGAGGACATGGTCTGTAGCCAGGTGAGAGGACAATGGTCCACTTCCACAATGAACTTGCTTCCGGCAATATAACAAGCCAGTTTCTGGACTGGCCAAACCAAGCACGCACATTCCTTTTCGCTAGCGCTGTAAACCTGCTCGCGAAGGGTGAGTTTCCGGCTAACGTAGAGGACGGGATGTTCTTCATCCCCCTCATCCCTTTGACTAAGAACTGCCCCCATACCTCTATCACTAGCGCCGCATTGGACTATGAAAGGCCTCGAGTAGTCCGGTGAACTAAGCAAAGGTTTGCTCGACAAGGCCGCTTTCAAAACGCGGAAAGCCTTTTCTTTCTCCTCATCCCAGTCGACCATTTGGGGCTCGGTCTTGCGCAACGCGTCAGTAAGAGTGCTGGCAATGTCGGAATATCTAGGGATGTACTTACGATAGTAACCAGCTATTCCAAGAAAAGCCCAAATACCGGTTTTCGTTCGGGGCTGGGGAAAGTCTCGGATAGCTGCCACTTTCATTTCAGAGGGACGGCGATGCCCTCGACCGATAACATGCCCGAGATAGAGTACCTCTGCTTGTGCTAGCTGACACTTGGGCGCCTTTACCGTTAAACCTGCTTCGCGTAGGCGTGTCAGTACTGCTCTCAAGTGCGCCAAGTGTTCTGGCCAGGACGAGGAAAACACGGCGACGTCGTCCAAGTAAGGCAATGCGAAGTCCTCTTGACCCCGCAAAACCTTATCCATTAAGTTTGAAAAACAGTAAGGCGCGTTCTTTAGGCCAAAACTCAACACTTTAGGGCGGAATGTCCCCAATGGTGAAATAAATGCAGCGTACCGGCTCGCCCTCTCGGTGAGCGGCACCTGCCAGTAACCTCTCACTAGGTCTAGCGTTGAGATAAATTCCGCGCTGCTTACCCTCTCGACGCGTTCCTCAATGTGAGGAATTGGGTAGGTCTGATCCTTGGTGATGAGGTTTAACTTACGATAGTCTACGCAAGGACGCGAATCTTTGCCGGGTACCTCCACAAGAATTAACGGGGAAGTGTAATCACTTTCACACGGCTCAATCACGCCCAATTCCAGCATCCTGTTAACCTCTGCTTTTATTAGCTCAAGCCGGCGAGGTGACACCCGATACGTCTTAGATCTTACCGGTTCCGACGAGGTAAGCTCTATGTCATGAGTGAGGACGGATGTCCGCCCTGGCTCGCTTACAAATCTGTCCTGAAACTCGGTCAAAAGACCACGCAATTCCTGCTTCTGCTTCATTGTCAGCTGTGACTTTGATACTAAATCCTCAACTCTTTTCTCGATCGGGACTTCGTCTGATTCGGGAGCTAATTCAGGAATTTCTGCCGGAACCTCTTCCGGAACATTTGAAGTCATGTTCACGATGGCTTCCCTCTCTTTATAGGGCTTGAGTAAGTTGCTATGATACACCTGGTGTACCTTACGACTTCCTGGTAATTTTACCACATAGTTGGTGTCAGACAATTTTCGAGTAATCTCGGCCGGGCCGACCCATTGCACTTCAAGCTTATCTTTTTGGGAGGGCCTCAACAACATGACCCTGTCTCCTACAGCGAAGTGTCGCGCTTTAGCTGTTCGATCGTAGTAAAGCTTAGCCTTCTGCTGTGCTTTGGTCATCGCACTCTCGGTCAGTTCTTGGGCTTTTGTTAGACGATCCAACAAGGTGAGGACATATTCTACTACTATAGGATCATCACCCTGACCTTCCCACGACTCTCTCAGCATACGAAGAGGAGATCGCAGTCTGCGGCCGTAAACAAGTTCCGCTGGCGTAAACCCTGTTGTCTCATGTGGTGCAGTTCTTAGTGCAAACATCGTTGCAGGTAAGCACATTTCCCAGTCAGTTTTTCGTTCAAAACATAAGGCTATTAACGCTCGCTTCATCACGGAGTGAAGCTTTTCTATCGAGTTCGACTGCGGATGGTAGACTGAACTATGCAATAATTTCACGCCACACCGCTCTAGAAAGGTTGTCGTTAAGGCACTCGTGAAAATGGTGCCCTGGTCTGATTGTATCTCGGCAGGAAAGCCTACCCGGGCAAACACGGACAGAAGTGCGTTCACTACTTCCACGGAACTTAGCTCTTTTAGCGGGACCGCCTCTGGAAATTTAGTAGCTGGGCAGATTAAGGTCAGGATGTGACGGTAGTCTGAAGCTGTCTTGGGCAAAGGACCTACTGTGTCAATTACCAACCGACGAAAGGGCTCCGTGATTACGGGTACCAGCTTCATTGGAAATTTCGCCTTATCTCCCGGCTTACCCACTCGCTGACACACATCGCAAGATTTTACAAACCTCTCTACATCTTTAAAGCATCCAGGCCAGTAGTATTCCTGTAAAAGACGATTTTTCGTCTTCTTTACGCCTAAGTGGCCTGACCATGATTCTCCATGCACCAAACTAAGCAAATCCTGACGATACGCCTGAGGTACGACTACCTGGTCAAACTCTACTCCTCGCCTATCTAGATATTTTCGATAGAGTATGCCGCTCCTCTCTTGGAATCTCACATTTCGTTTGGCGATTCCCTCTTTCGAGCTGTCCTGGAATTGCTTAAGCGTCGGGTCCCCCTTTTGTTCGGTTATTAATGAAGCGGGGCTCACCTGCAGCAGCCGACTGAAATTATTCGAAGTTGGCATGACACACAACTCTTTTGTATTTCCTAGTACCTGGAATGTGTCACCCTCTGTGCTATCCTCTGTACTACCAGGAATCGGCTTGGGAGCAACGGCATTTTCTATTTGCTCGGTCAACGAGGCGTAATTGACCCCTTCCAATTCGGGAGGAGGTTCATCGTCGCCTTTAGGAATGGTTGCCTCCGCGACTACGGCTTCTGCAGCCTGTTCTCGCACAAGTCGATTTGTTACCGTGGTGTCCAACTCGCAACCAGGCCCGTTGTCGATTTGAGGCTTGTTTGCCTCAGTGAATGTTGCTCTCGCAGCCAGCGCACGTGCCTTCGATCTAGTCAGTGCCTGCACTATGCCTTCTCCCAACGTTAGACCTTTCTCCTTCAGCATTTGATCTGACTTATTTGAAAATAAGTAAGGATACTGAGGGGGTAGATATGGCGATACCGCGGCTTCCGTTTCCAACGTACCAAATGCGCCTTTAAGGACAACTTTAGCTACGGGAAGGCACTGACTGTTTGCTTCTACGGCTTGTCTAATCCAGGCAGAGTCTCCTGAATACTGTCCGGACTGAACAAAGGACGGATGAACTACGTCCATAGTGGCTGCGGAGTCTCTAAGAACCCGACACTGCTTGCCGTTCACGGTAAGGTCGCGCATATAGGGCTCTAACAACTTCATGTTCTCGTCGGCTTCATTTATAGATAAAAAGGCCACCTTTTCTTTCGGGCAATGTTTCGCGAAGTGCCCTGTTTCATGGCGATTGAAACAAGCCGTCGGTTTTTTTGCCTCAAATTTCCTTTTGCTTGCCTCTGCCGACGCCTCATGGTCTGATGCCTTGTTTTCCTCACCCTTTTGTGCGAGACTTGTCGGTTGTTTTCTAAACGGCGCCTTATTCGGTCGTAGGAATTTTTCCCTTTTTGGCTCGCTGCTTGCCCCGAGGGCGCGGCGCGTAACAAATTTTTCAGCGAGCTCTGCGGCTCTTGTTACGGTGTTCACGTCTGGTCTATCCTGCACCAGAACCTCACCTTTTCTGGTAACCTTTGATAGAATTGTTCCAGACCGATACACTCGAGCACCTTGTCATGATTCCCATACGCCTTTGCCTCTTTCAGCCACTCCCCCATGTTGGCCATTAACTTGTAAGCAAACTCCAGGTATGAATCATTGCTCTCTTTTACGGCGTTGCGAAATTCTTGTCTGAAACCTTCCGCTGACAACCTGTATTTCTTGAGAAGGCTCGACTTTACCTCACTGTACTCGTCAGCCTCCTCTTTCGTAAGGCGCGCGATTACTTCAGATGCCTCCCCCGGAAGTAGGGACAACAAGCGTTGGGGCCATGTCTCCTGGTCAAAACCCTGCCTTTCGCAAGTTCTCTCAAAGTTGACGAGGAACAGCCCAATGTCCTCCCCTAGCTTGTACGATCTCATTAGGTCCGTCATTTTCAACCTGACCCGCTCTGCGGTACCGGATGCCTCGCTGCCTCCTGCTCTACTATTATGGCTAATCCCTAGCTCGAGGCGCTTCATTTCAAGCTCGTGCTTTCGCATCTCATCTGCCTCGGCTTCTGCCGCTTTCCTTTCGGCCTCCGCCGCCTTTCCTTCGGCCTCGGCCTCGGCCGCCTTTCTTTCGGCCTCTGCCGCTTGCCTCTCCTGAATCTCCTCGACACATTCTGACAGCTCGTCATCCTCCGCCCCCAATGCGAGAATCGCCTCTATCAGCTCTGGCTTTCTTTGAGAGCCCGACACCTCCAGATTCAACTCCCTTGCAAGTAGCAACAACATGGACTTTCGCAGGGATTTCAGATTCATGGCTGCCTCCAGTACCGCTGTCTCTGTTCCACAAAGATTGCTGTCCTGCAACTAATTAACCTTGACGGCAACGACAGCTCTAGATTCTTGCCTTGCCTCAAGTTTTCCGTTAACTTAGTCTACAAATAAAGCTTCAAAAAGCTCTTACACGGAATCCTGCCCTGTCACTGTTAACCTTGACGCCACTGACAAAAAGAGCTTAACCAAGCTATCACACAATTTCTGCCTGACGCAAGTTACCTGTTAACCCAATGACCAAGACAGCCCCTCTATACCAGCTTTTACTTAACACATAGAGTAAATGCCTGGTAAAATTTAACAGAGAAAGCCGGCACTCACCCAGTTCGCATTCATGTCTCCGGCGTCGTGCCTCTCAGAAGTGCCGTTCGATTCCCTCTGGAAGTTGATGAGCTCGTGTCATCCTTCTTTTCTCGTCCCGTTGTTGGACTTCGGGCTCACTCCGTCCAGTGGTCGCTTTCGGGGTTATCGGCATGCCGCCGCTGCCATCCAGTTGTTGGGACTCCGGGTCCTGCCGGTCTCGTTTTCGGTAGCTGGCCCCGTAGCAGGATCCATCGTCCGACAATTCAGTGAGAAGAAGCGCCCGAACTAACGACAGAGATTTATTTACATGTTGAGAAGTGATCAACTGATTCAAAGAGAGAAGAGAGAGAGATACAAAACGTCTTCGGCATTTTATAGCGCCGCGTTGTCGACACTGCGCGCATTGTCCGCATCGTCAGCCAATACGGTGGCCCCGGCAACTCGGCCACGAGGGAGGGGGAAACCCACCTCACAACATATGGAGGGGAACAACCTAACACGATGCCCAAATATGGTCACGGCGCCCTAAAAAAATGCCCAAACATGGTCACGAACGCACAGCAGATTCCGGAATTCTCCCGGCGAAAGGGAGGAGCCTGAATGGGGAGGTGGGGGTCGACGACACAGTCCGTCAAGAACCGGTTCTCCCCGCAACTCCTCTTGCTTGGTTCCCTAGTGCAAAACCAGTGCGTTGACCTTTGTTTTCGCTTGGCTGCAAGGCCGTCTCAGGTGCAGGCTATCCCGGGAATGCGTCGACGATCTCCCAGAGGGGTTCGCAAATTTTCGGAGAATCCCAATGCTGGGGCCGGTCATAATGGTGCATTCAGACGATGGACCGAATCCGGAGTTGTCGTGGACGCGGACGGCTAATCCGCGGATGATCCGCTTGCAACACTACTCATCACAGCCAATTGATCCTAAAAATACAAGAAAAAAGAGAATCAATATAAGCTATCTAGAAACAGTGAAAAGAAATACTATAAGACATTCCAAGCAAGAGCACACCAGCAGTACTGATACTCTATATTACCATAAGCAAAAAAATGCTTGGCTTAAATTGTGATGCTCCACTCCTGAAGTTACAAAAGAATTGAGAAAAATGATGCCTACTTCAGAAACACAGCAAATGCAGATGACTAATGCATACATTAGCAATAACGATGTTACTCATTTCAGCATATGTAAGTATAGCTAGTTCTAGAACCTAAAAAGCACTTTAAAATGTCCTTGGGTCTTACGAGTATGAATACATACAAAGACATTTCACTAATTTGTGCTTCATTGTAAATGTCAGTTTCAAAACATCCTACTACAAAAGAAAGTGATGTTCTCCTACAACATTGCAGCAGCTAAAAACTACACTGGACACAAACTTGAGTATTCAGCATATGCACAATTGTCCGCCACATTATGTCATAAAGCCATCGGACAACATTAATCTTCCTGAGAATTTCTCAGAGGTGACTTAACGACCAAGTATGATAATAAACATAACCAATAAAGGGATCAACAATACACCAGAACATGTCACAAGATTCTAGTCGAAATGAAAACTAACTTTCGTGACCATTTGATCATGCCACTTGAGATTTAGGTAGGAAGTATAAAGTGCGACATAAAATTTAAAAAAAAATGCATGTACCACTTTTGCGGAGATGGCTGGGTACTATGTGACACAAAATTGAGATATATATGCAATTTCTTGTCATTTAATGCGTTATACTTGTTCTTTAAAACTGTGGTCTTTATGCCACACAGCCATGTACATTTTATTTATTCGATAACATAATGAAAAGCTGCCCCCATGGCAACAGTAGAGCAGCACACTTGCTGTGAACTGTGGTGTCCGAGATTGCATGGAGATGCACTTGAGTGCTTTTGTAGGCAAACTCAAGTGTGATTACATATACTGTAGTCTTTATGTGAGATTTAAAAAGCTGTATACTAGTTTTGCCATAAATAGGTGCATCCACTGAATGAGCAGAACTACTGATATTGCCTATTAACTTACACAAATGCTGGTATATGACTGTTATCATGCTCACTCATCACTGTTTCTAGCTCGTCTTCCAAGCACGAACTAATCCACACAGCAAATACAAAATTTTTTACAGTGCTTTCCAATTACATCACACTCACAGCTGTCAGTTCCTTTAAGCTTACTGCAAAATGCATAGCAGCTTTATTACCTCTTGCTGCATTTTTGTGCCTTGCCGGGGCATGACGCAACCGTTCTCGAACGGCTGCCTGTATGGTGAATTCATTCGCAGGGTGAACCTTTTGCACAGCACCTTTGAGAAAGTCAAAGCAATAATTAATTGAGAGACAAAAAGTGACACACACTTAAAAATTCTATCAAGCCAATAAATAGCCTGATTTGGCCAACAGCCTGATTTCCTCTCAAATGACAATTCTCAAAGGTGGATACAAGATTCTGTCCAGGGGGAGGGGGTAGCTATATAGAAGTCTGATACTTAAAGCTTCACATTTGTAATAAATTTGTAAGTGCAATATTTTGTGTACTGTGATTATATTCCCCATGTTGTTCTTTCATTGACATTAGCTCTATTTTCATGTTCAAACAAATGTATTTATATATATATATATATGTGTGTGTGTGTTCCTCGAGCATTCCTCGAGCTTCAGTGTTGTGTTCAAGCATTCGGAACATACCAGCGATGAAAACACTGAAGAAAGAATACCAATGTCCATTATCCTGATCCCTTGGAGCGCAGAATTCTCTAGTGGAGCCGGGTACGCCTTGTTTATGTCCTTAAGCTTCTTCGCGGTCGCCGAAATACAGGCGTTTGTGTCAGCAAGCAGCCTCGTCGCCGTGTAGCAATTTCCAGCAAACTTGCGCTCCCTCGTCTTCTGTGTTCCGCACTTCCCCATGCTGGTCGTAATATGGTCCAGGTGGCCTAAGGATACAGCCCTAGTAGCGTTGACACGTGAAACAAATGCAGAACGAAGCGTGAAGTAGCCTGACCAAGGCAAACAACAAAAATTCCGACGAGCATCATGCATCTCCCTTGTGGTTGCTGTTAGAGATTAATGAGGACTTTTAAACACAAAGTTGTATTTATTGACATCATCTTATATAACAGTCGCAATAAAATGCATAAAGTATTTTGAATAGCGTTATTATAGACGAAACAACACTTGCTTTCTAAAGCGATTTCTTGAAACCGAAACCACAGCTGTAAATGTGGTTTCGATTTTGCTATAGGAGCATAGGGCATAGAAAACTTGCTGTAACTCGCAAACTAATGACGCTATGAAAATAACATTTGTTGTAACATATATGTGAATGTTTGAGCATGAAAGAAAAACAAAACCCTAAAAATTTATTTCGCGAAAAAAATATACTTTTGAAGGTGGCCTACCACCTTAAGACATTTACTGATAAAACGCGCCTCACGATTTTGCGCAAGCAGAGAACGCAAGCAAGTGAGGAACACTAAAACACGTCAGGGGGTGATTCAACACAGACGAATTTTAAGGGGGTGCCTTTCCATGCAGTGCAAGGGCGGCACTGCGTTATAATATCATGGGCTGAGGGCGCTAGAAAAATATTTTTCGTAATAATAAAACACTGTCAAAAACTTCTTTTCTCATTACACCTACTTGATATTGCTAGTGGAAAGAAATGTTTTTGTAAAACGTAGTGATTGCTTTGCCTTTGAATGAAACTTGGTTTTTCAATAATGGTGGTTCTTGCCCCAGCACCTTGTCGCGCTTACATCGCAGCCCCATATCTCCCCATGCTGATGTCCCTGGCAATAGCTTCTAAACCGCATTTCTCCTGAACCTTTGCGACTTTTGTGAATTAGACTTTGGCCGATCACTGCAGCATGCGCCAGCCGCAGAGCAAAAGTGGACTACACGGCCTCTAGTTCTCGCAACCCACACCTCCAGTGGAAATTTCAACCTGAGTTTATTCTAGTAACGTTGGGGAGAGCCACACTCCACTATAGAAGAGGCACAAGCTGCATCAGTTTTCCCGAAGATGCCAGTTTTTCGTACATCGAGATATTTCCTCGCGGTATTGATAAAACTTCAGCGCACTCTCAAGTGGCATTATGTCGCATGCTGCTGGTGCACAATCTTTCAGCTGTGGCTTAACTGCTGCAGTATTGTTACGTGATGCACTATATGCTAACAACCTCATCTTAGTAGATGTTTTGCATAATACGGAGTCAATGTCAGGCTAGTCAGGTACCACTGATTCAGTTGTTTGTATTCTAGGGTCAACAAGCTTCAAGAGATCCCAGTCATTTTAGCAGTATTAACAACACAATTCATATTTCTGCAGGTGACGATGGCTACCCCCTCGAGCCTTGACTTGTGGTATGGTGAAAGGTTGTCTTCACATGGATAGTGCAGCAGTCAAATACAACTCTGCACATGCTTCATTGCGTTCCATAGTGGAGCATTGTATTGGGCTACTGAAGAGCTGTTTTCGCTGCATTCAGTGGCACCGTACCCTCACTACTCATCCGCAACGTTCTTCCAGTATTGTTGCTGCATGTGCAGTGTTGCACACCCTTCGTTTAAGGTGAAATAGGCTTTGACACTCTCAGTGATGACAGTGGTAACGAGAACAGCGAGCATGACAGCTCGCTCGATTATGACCTCGAACCTCGATTTATACTGAGAATGTCAGCACACTGAGTGCACTTGCGTGGGAAAGCTGTCCGCAACTGTGTTATCAGCTTGTTTGGCATTACAAGGCAGCAACACTTGCAGAATTTAAGAAGAGTTTGCAGGTGACTGCACCGCCTGCAGCAGACACCGCAGTGCTAAAATATTTGTGCTGCATTGCAAGACCTTGACCATCCATGGTTCTTCAACATCCACCTAATATTAAGTAAATCGGTGTTTGTGCATTTCCACCTCAGGTGCTCTCGCAACCACTGCTGTCAGAAGTGATGGGACACATGTCCACAAGTCTAGTAGTGTGACATCTTATGTGATCAGCTGCTACGGTGTTTCCAGAAACTTAGCAAGGAATTATGAAGCAGCAACACACTCTAGCCAACTCGCTGGGAAGGAATTATTTTGGTGAAGGTTTTTGTAATTAAGATTATAGCCTGGGATATATGAGCTGAAACAAGAATGTGATCAGGAGGCACGTTTAACTTCAGGTCTTTGAAAAAATTTAACACCTCAGGTTTTTAATTTGCATGTAAATGCTACACAAGCCTCTTGAATACCACCTCCATCGAAGTACGACCTCAGCAACTTTGATCATGCCCTTGTGATCCGTGTCCCCAGTCAAGCACTGTAACCACAGTGCACCAGTATCATTTTTGTCTCTGCTGCTATGCCGCAGCCGTCAACAATTGTTGCCGCCGTCTACTTCATGCCTGCGCACTGTCTTCTCGCTTCCCGTTTATGCACCGCACACCTACTACACTATGTGACCTTCTGTAGCACATCCACCTCACTTTTCTTCTGGAATGGGACAACCCATACTGAAACAGATAGTCTAGCCTTTCAAGTAAATTTGACTCATTTGTAAATGCTGAAGTAATGAGAAAAAATAAGTACGTAGTCTTTTCTTCAAGTTGCAACTGTAAAAAAAATGATTTTTTCATGCTCATGCCATTTCTAAGATGGCATACACTTTCTGTAAATAATTGCATGTTGTGAAACCACGGTGTAAAATTTTCAAAGCAGAGATTAATTACATTGCACACAATACAAGAAACATCATGCTGAATGAAACACTGTTTTGAATCGGTAGTTAATACTAGAACGCTACATATATACATGCGAGGCTTGTCTGATGAAATGAAGCCAAGTGATATTTCTTGTGTGCATCATTTGAGAAGGTTGACGAGCACACGTAAAAGTAATGCGTGAAGATACCCTCACCTGACTGTGAAAAAGTGGATTATTCAACACTGTTATGCACTACACTTGTCATATTGAGAAGCTAACTTGTAAGTAAAACAATACTAAAGAAAGCAAATTGAAAAAGGAAAAAATGATGATGCCCATGGTCGTTACTGTGGTTACAGCAAAGGCTGAGGAAATCCAGGCACAACGACAGCCAGGGTAGCCGAACGCAAGCCCCTCACTTCATCGACAAGCTCCAGGTGATGTAGACAAATCCCGTGATGTATTGCAGACCCTGTAATGCAAAAATATACAGGAAACACAAGTGATGATCATCCTGTTCGAGTCGGACGGGCAGCAAAATGTAGAATTCGTGATTGATTTGGAAAAAAAAGTTAATTATCAAAATAGGGAAAGCCAACCTTATTCTTCTGGACATTTATAACACAGCCCAACCACAAGAAGTCAAACAGATTGGCTTCACTTGGCTTCTTCCGAACCTTGGCACAAGCGCCTCAATGTAGTATTATTAAGTATGACCTTGCACTTGAGCCTCATCCACATAGTAAAAGGATTGCAGAACTTCTTAGGTGTACTGCATGAATCCATAAGCATGTTGTTAATCAATTTATCAGTAGCAGCAGTAAACACAGCAAAGTTGCAGGGAGTACGTAACCTGTGTCGTTCGGATGTTGCACCTATTTCAGCACACAGAGTATGTTTTCTGTTTGTCCCATCAAAATTATTCTCCACCTATCAATGGTGGGCATTATTTCACTTATTAGGTAATATTACCCAGCAGTCATCAAGAGAGGCCTTAAGTTCTTAATGGTTGTCCAGTAACCACGCTTAAGTTTTGTGCCTAGCTAATTTAGATACACAACAAAATAGTAACAGTGTCTGAAAGGCAGGCTACACGTGCGACATGCATTGCAATGACCACAGCAAATCTGATTTTTTTTTTTGGTTCAGTGATCACCACCATTTTTCTGCCAAAAATATTGTCTCTTTCCTTACACTTTGAATACATATGGAAGAAGCAGGGGCTTTGAAAACGTTCTACTCTGTATAGTAACAGTGGTCATTCTTTGTTATCTGTCTCTACTGTGCATTAGTTTGCTGTCTGCCCGAACATTATCTTTTCATGCCAATAATGCAAGTCAAATAACTAATCAATTTATATCTGAGGTACGCAAAATATGCACATTATAGTTGTCTCCTGGAACGACCTCCTGTGTAACCAAAATGTAACCAAGATGGACCAATTAGCTAAGTAATCTCCACTTCAAAAACGCAGTGCATCGAACACAGTGGCAACTGTACGCAGTGCTGCTCTGTCAACTGCACTCGTAACTTCCCGAAACTTGCCGACGAACTCGAAGCACTTCTGGTCGAGAAGCACAAAAATCAGGCCCGCCGCTTCTGGGAAATTCTACCAGGTGGCATCGTAAGTTTTTTCCGCTTTTTTCTTCCGAGTTCTCGCCGCAACGCGGTTAAAAACTAAAGTGTAGCATACATCACACCAATCATTAGACGACGAAAACAATTAGGCATAACCAATCTAATCGTTCAATCATCGCAAATGAAACACCATCGCGTGCAGAGAAACATGTTTCACAAAACAACTATCTTCTGCGAGAGTTCAATTAAGCAATAATCGTAAGATGCAGTGGGTAAATACATGAAGGCGCACTTCTGTGTTATGTATAGGGTGCTCCAACGACTCTCGCCCACACATGATCGTTCCTTAAATGAAAAAGTGTTGCTTACCTGTCAATAGACGACATAAGTGCAGGCTTGCCGGGATCTCACTTGTTTGTTTGTTACCTGTAAGAACAAAAGCGAAGTAAATATATCGCGATCGCGGTATGTTTGGTATTGTTTACTCTCCTTACGACAAGAATTTCACGGTTTATCCTTGTTTTTCGCAGCTTGCCGTATCCTTCAGCGACGAAAATACTCCCCAGTAGTCGTGATTACATTCTTCTTGCAGATTTGTATGCCACAGAACGCAAAACGCGGCCCGCAGAGACAATCAGCTGTTTTTTACACACAGCAGCCATTATGTGACTTGGATAGGAAGCGAAGACGACTAACATGTGGCTTTGAGTCTCAAAACACAAAAGTGTATCATTTACTTTCAGCAATGGATTTCATTCACGTCAGCGTTAGAAGCCTCTAAATCAAACTTCTTTCAAATTACGTAGGATGGTATTTTTTTGTTGCATGCTCGCAAATAAAATAAATAAAATATTCGACCCTTTCACGGCTCTCAGCCAGAAAGTCGCTAAGTTCTTTAAATTTTCCTTTTCAAATTACCCCGAAAATATTAGAGATTTTTTCACTCGCGTAAAAAATAAATTGACTATACGGCCCTTTTGCAACTTTTAGCTGGAAAGTCGCTAAAGTCTGTATTTTTTCATTTAAAAATTCAAGTTACCCGGTTGGATTCTGTGAGAAATGAAAGGAAAGGAATGTGAGTAGAAGTGGACGGCTCTGTACATACATGCAGCTGAGCGCGCCATAATTAATATACGGCCAATGAAGACAACAGTGTGAGTTAGAGATTCATTAAAAGATTAAAGTGTAGGGTTAGCGGCACTTCTTTCTTGTGTCTTGTAATAATTCGGTTCCTGCAAATCTTTTTGAAATAGAATGAAAACTTTCCGGTAAAACTAGGTTTAACATGGAGGTTTTTCGGGATGACGTTGCGCTAAATAGTACGTTATATATTGTCGTCCGTAAACAGTCACTCGGTGTTGTTGCCTTTCTATCACGGGACGGCGTTAAGCTCTCCCATAGTAGAGTGCCCTGTACTCTAAATCGTTACCCGCTTTCTCTACCCCCCCCCCCTCCCTCTATAGTGGAGTGTGGGTCTCCCCAATTTTACTAGAATCAACAGGCGGCGCCTCCTTGGCGGGCGGTCCCTCCTCCTCACCTCTTTTCTTCGAGGGCGAGAACGTATGTACCCTCCGAGCTAAACCAACGCTACCTAGTAAAAAAAAAAATCAGGCCCACTCACTCTTTCAGCTGTGGGCTGTGACGTCAATCATTCTTGACCGCCGTGTTTGACCGCACAGACGTGCCCACGCCTGCTCATCCCGTTGGAATAGCTGCATTAGTAAGCCTCACGAACCCTTTCGTGTTCTGCTGGTGGTGCAGAACACGAAACAAAAACTGAGGGAACAAGAACTGCGGCATGGATGTGTGATGCGCTTTGTGCACGGGATATTCACCTAGTGTACCGCTGCAAACCAGCACGATGGGGCGGTGCTGCGTGCCCAACTGTCGCGGCCACTATGACAACGGACCCAAGGTTCGCGTCTTCTCCTTTCCAAAGGACGACCAAAGGGCGAAATGGGAGCGTGCCGTTCGTCGAGACGACATCCTTTCTCTCCGTGATCCGAAGGTATGTGCGCATCCATGATACATGCTTCTGAGTCATTCATAAGGGCACCATCTGATACACGTCGCGTTTTTGCCCCAAAGTAACGATCTTGTGCGCACTTCAGAGCAGACTTAGGGTAAGCCTTGGCATTAGAGAATTTTTAGCTGAGCGTCGCTGACGCTCACCACCGCGATGATATAGCGTCCCGAGACAGTGATGAAAACAGCATGGATTTCGCGTTTTAGACGAGCGCGTCTTGCCGCGACGCAGTCATGAAGCGTGGCTGCAAAAGGATGGCGTAAAGCAGACGCACCTTCACGTTCCGCTCAATAGAATTCACAGGCGGTGCGAGAAATGTGTTATACGTTACGGCGCTCGCACTCGTCGAAATAAAGCAGTAAACGCACGTAGCAGTACATCCTCAAAATAAGCGTTTTCCCTTCAGTGTCAATATTATTTCGCTAGCCAACACGGCGAGCTTCTTGTAACGCCTCTGATTACTTGATTGAGAAACGGGAAGGTGTGCTAGTGTGTCGAGTCATGCATCTGATTTGTACATAGTATTTCTTACCACTAGTTGGCACCTGTTCGCGGTACTATGCGCCATTCTCGCCGGAACGTTTGCCTAATTTGTTTCCTTGAAATATGTGCTACTGCAAGACAGCTAAATTTAGATGCCAGTAGACACCTCAATGCCTTTCTTGTTTTATGACGTAGTAAATAAAGGGCGTGTGGAGCAAAAAGCCTGTGATAAAGCGCTTTCTTACATGGTTTTCAGGTGTGCGAGCTTCATTTCAAGCCGCAGTACCTTAGGACGACAACAAAATACACGGATCTAAGAACCGGCGGGATAACAGAAGCTCCCATGGGTGCTACTCGGCTTACTCCGGATGCAGTATCCACAATATTCCCAATGCCCGAAGTTATTTGAGCAACTATGCACCAGTGCGAGTGGGGTCAGACCAAAAGAAAAGAAAAAACGCTTAGAGGCATCTCATCTAGAAGGAGCCATTCGACAGTCGATAGCACTGCATGAGGAAGAAGAGCACCGCAATAAGCTGTCGTCGTATGAGGACCTCGTATCGCGCCAGCAGGGTCTCGGCCTCTCCACCTATTGGGCCATAGTAAAAGCAGAGAATGCTGTGCTCTTTTTTCACATAATTGGCGAAGATCCACCAGTCGTTGAAAGGTCTGTCATTGTTAGTAGGAACATGGAAATTACGGCCTTCTGAAAGAAAGTGAAAGTTCCTGCCAAGGACCTCCTCATTCCTGCTACGCTGGATGATCTGCACAGCCTTCACACCACACTAAACCGTATGAGCAGTTTCAAGGCTCCAGACGTTTGCGACAAGGAGGAAAAAGTGAAGGCAACCTTCAGCTTGCTTTTCTCTTTGCTCGACGACCTCAAGTCGGGTGATCTTTTGCCGCAAGAGAAAACAGAAGCACTTGATTTCATAAAGGAGCAGCTTGACCTACTGCACAGAAAGGACCACTCATTGCGATACTCTGCAGAACTTTTAATATTCTCCAGTATTCTACACACTATTTCGCCACACGCCTACCGATTCATTCGTGGTAGTGGCAAGATATCACTGCCACATCAATCTGTGCGCTCATGCGAATTGACTCGCAATATAACGTGAACCCTGCTAATGAGCAGAACGACGAGGGGTTTTTGCGTTATGTGAAGAAGCGGTCAAGCCTTCTCAAACCACATGAAAAAATTGGCACTATAATGATGAACGAGATTCATATTCAGCCGTACTTTGAATACAAAGGTGGCTCAGTGACCGGGGCAGCTTCTGATTTCTCCGAAGCGGCCAAAACTGCGCATGTTTTAATGATTCAGTTGTAGCTATCAGCGCACAAGAATGTTGCTCACATTCTGCCAGTAGCCAAAATTGAAGCATGAAGCAGTTCAACTGCTTGCAGCTCTGACAAAAGTAATTCTAGAGCTTGAAAATGCAGGCCTTACTGTAATCGCAGTAATAACAGATAACAATTCCATAAACAGAAAAGTGGTGTCCTTGTTTTCTGAAACACGACAGTTGATATTGTGTGCCCTCACCCAGTGGACAAAGCAAGACCCCTTTTTTATGTAGTAGACCCTGTCCACCTTCTTAACTGCATCAGAAACAACTGGTTGAACCAAAAGAATTCCGGAACGTGTATCTTTTACCCTGAGACTTTCAGCACATCATCGTTAGTATGAGTTAACGGAGCATCTTTCAAAGCTATTCGAGACTTGCACGCTTCAGAGCAACACAGCGTCACAAAGTTTGGTTATGGATTGAGCTACAAGGCCTTGTGTCACAGAACGAGTGCTCAAAAAGGGCGCGCCACCAAATTCTCGCGACAAAACGCGGGAGAGACGCCGCGAGGTCAACGAAAAAAAAAGAGAAAACAAGCATCCAAGGACTCTTCGGGGCGCGCGACCCACCCCTCTCGGAAGCGTAGGCTCGCCGACGAACCTCCTCACCCCACAACGGCGGCCGAGCAAGCACTCGAATTTTCTACATAGAAAGGGGCGTGGTGACGCCGGGTTGAGTCATCCGTCACGGACGGCCCTCGTAACGTCTCGACCTTTCCCCCAGCCTTCGCTGCGCATCGCGCCGACGAAATGATGAGAACTTTCTGGAATCTCGCGCGGAAGGTATTTAATCGAGCAGCCGAGACGAAAGATCAGGAGAAGACGGAAGTTAGCGCCAGAGCGCATAGGGATTCCGCCGTGTAGTCGGCGAAGGTTTTGTCCGTGGAGACAAAGCAGGAGAAGATGATTTCCACCTGAGGGGTGACGACTCGAGCTACAGGCAAGAGTGTGTGTTTACCGCTATCGAGCGAAGACGCGTGGCAACAGCTGCGTGTGTGAAGCCGACGTGTTTCCGGCGAAGAAGTTAGAAGCTTGGAGAGTGGCCAATTGAAGACGCGAGGTTTCCTGGAAGAGAAACTTCGAGGGCCGCGGAACCACAACAACGCTGGACTTTGAGTGAGTGATTCTCGGAAGAGTATCATCTAGACTTTGGTTCCAAGAACTTTGGACTGAATAGGTTTTCTATCTCTTTAGTCTTTAAGTGTCTTGGTTGTTCAGTGCATGCGACTGCATTGTAGTGCGTATTGTTGTCTGTGTCCGTTGTTTCGAGTGTGGCTGATTGTACTGTGTAGTACGTCGTTTGTTTGGTGACATATTGTACTCAACTATTGTGGAGTGTGCATACTTGTGTGTTGTTTTGATCTGCCATTATTGAGAATATAATTTCATTTGTTTATCAACTATCGGCTCTGACTTGTTCTTTGGGCCACAGCCGGCGTCCGCTGGCGCGCCAAATAGGACCACTTCTAAATTGTCCACGCTTTCGTGGTGCGGTTCGGGGGGCCGATACTTCGGCCCTTGGAATTAGCCCGGCGATCGCCTCCCTAATTAACGGGACCTGTGTGACACCTTGCACCCGTCCAACATTGAGCGGCAGGATGTGAAGCTTGTTTCAAAAGTTTTCAGTTCATTTGTGGTAGAGGCTCTAAAAATGCGCGGAGACGAGCTCAATTTGAACTACGCCGAAGGGACAACGCACTTCATTGACCTAATTTTGAAGTGGTGGCATGTGCTCAACGTGAAAAGCCCCTTCAAGGGCCGTCGCCTAAGAGATCCTCTCCATGACCCAGTCAGAAGTTTGACTGGCAAGCAGATAGAATTTCTTAATTATGTCCTGGATTGGTTGGACACATGGCGAGACGTCAAGCCTGGATACAGGCGCACTATCCACGGAAACGCACTCAGCATTGCGGCTGACTTGTTACGCGCTTGTAGAGCTGTGCCGTTACTGCCTTGAAGAATTGAATTTTGACAGTACGTGTTGCTGGGCAAACTTCAAACAGACAGTCTTGAGGAAAGGTTCGGACAGTACCGGCGGCTGTCAGGCAAGAATTATCATATCTCAATACAGCAAGTGTTCGAGTCGGAGAAAAAACTGAGGCTACAGGACAGTTTGCTATTTCCAGATATGCAAGAATTACAGAAGCCATGTGTTGTGCCACTTGACGGGGCTCAGTTGACAGAGGAGTACAGTATAAAAATATCAGACCGTGACATGACAAATAAGGGGTCAATTTTGCCAATAATCACGTACATCGATGGCTTATGCGCCCATGCTGCAATAAGAAAGCTGCCTTGTGAGTATTGTGCCAAGAATATCACAACCTAGGACCAGAAAATTCAACTTGAGAGCAATCAGTTAATTGAAAACTTTTCGAGAAGCGCTCTGAAGTTTCCCAAGCCGGCTGTCGTTAATTCAGTCTTGCATGCCCATATTGTACCTAAACAGCTTACAAAAAAGAGAATGCAACGCGTTTTCATGAAACGCCAAATCAGAGGGGGCTTCTTGTGGCTGTGACAAGACACTTTTGCGAAAATGAAGATTTCGATGTCTGTTTTAATGGCCATCACCCAGACATTGTGTTAAATAACATACTTGTGGCAGCAGCCAACACTCTCCTCAATAACTATGTGTCTATGAAGGCAGATATTCTGAAGAGCATAAAAGCGCAGGCACAACCAAGAAAAGTGCAGAAATTCAGAAAATGGTTATTACTAGTCTCGGCGCATCTTCAGGAACAGTGCGTCTTGTGTGTGTGTGCGTGAGTGTGTCGTGTCTGTGTCTGAATAAAGCATAAAGAATAAATAAAATTTATTTTATCAACTCTATGCACCATCAAACTTACTTTTCTCTGATACATCGGTCGCAAGTTTGATAGCGTATAATCTTTTTTAAGAGGAATAATAAATGGCCCACAGACAAATTGTCAAAAGCGCCAAAGCGTAATGCATTCCTAAAACTAACGCCAATCGCGACGCTAAAAGTGGAATGAAGTTGTCGCACACGCAGAAAAGGCGCCGCGAACGCTTCATCTTCTCACGGGAGACGCTAATGGCAATGCCTTCAGCCTCCCGTGCTCTCGCTCTCTCGGTCAAGACGCGTGACGTCACGGTGGCAGTGAGTGGGCCTGAATTTTTTTTTCTAGGTGGCGTTGGCTAAACTCGTTTCTCTCGCTAGCCCCGCCCATCAGCATGGGGAGATACGGGGCTGGGATGTAAGCGCGACTACGTGCGGAGGCAACAACCGCCATTATTGAAAAAACCAAGTTTAATTCAAAGGCAAAGCAATCACTACGTTTTACAAAGACATTTCTTTCCACTAGCAATATCAAGTAGGCGTAATGAGAAAAGAAGTTTTTGACAGTGTTTTATTATTACGAATTTTTTTTCTAGCGCCCTCAGCTCACGATATTATAACGCAGTGCCGCCCTTGCACTGCATGGAAAGGCATGCCCGTGAAATTCGTCTGCGTTGACACACACCCTCACGTGTTTTAGTGTTCCTCACTTGCTTGCGTTCTCTGCTTTACGCGAAATCGTGAGGCGGGTTTTATCGTTAGTGAGCGTCTTAAGTGCAGTGTCCAACGAGCAGTGGATGATACGGATTACATTTACCGCCGAGCGCTTTCGTCCGTACCTGCACAAACGATGTGCTGTTCAAGGTACGTACGAGATAGATAGATAGATAGATAGATAGATAGATAGATAGATAGATAGATAGATAGATAGATAGATAGATAGATAAATAGATAGATACGCTTGAAGTCGCCGAAGTTCACTAAGAAATGCTTCGCATTAAAAAAAAAGCTTCCGCAGGAAGCTGGGAGGAACAATAATCGACTGAAGAAAGAAAATGGAACATGGATTTCACCGTCGATTTGTCTTAGGTGAATTCATATAAGGTACGTCCGGTAAGCTTTTATTTTAAGGCCAATGTACGGTGAGTAGCAGCTTACGTTGATAGCACCCTTTAAACGGCGCGAAATAAAAACACTTATTGTGCAGGCAAACCCCGCATGCCAGTTATGAACATGTCACTCTCACAGTTTCACGTACTTTCGCGAAAGGGCCTTGTACGCGAATTGTTTAGCAGTGACGGGCTTGTCGGTAACGTTGAATGCGTATAGTTGTTACGCTTCGTTCAGTCGTTAGCTTCGGCTGCATTTGTGAAAGGTAGTCCGCAAATACTGACGGCCGGTATACTGTATCCTTCTTGGGCCGCCATTTTTGTTCTTCTATGACGTCTTCTGGTCGCTAATGTTGGCTACATGCTCGTGTATAGTGCCAAGTTGTATTAGGCGACAATTGTCCCGCCTGATCGCAGAAAACCACCCCTCCCGTACACCAGAGGCAGCTGGTATTTCAATGAATGAAAGCCACTCACCTTTTTTTTTCTCTTTCCGCTCGATTCACACAGCAGTACCCAACAATATAACATGCCAGGGCACTCGGAGCACGTTGTTGCGAATGGCTGACTTGGAAAATGGATCACGAGTACTATCAAATTCAAGCGCCTTTTTCGCACCAGCATCGAAGCCAGATTGGCTGCATTCGGTGTATACGTGCCTGGTAAAGCCTGCGAGAAGTGCGAATGCACTTAAGTTACGATGTAAACATGAATTTCCGAGCTTAGCAATACGCGCGGCCATTGAGCGCCAGCTCCCCGTTGTATGAATGGATTGATCGATATGGCTGTAGCTTTTAGATTGGGCGATGGCTAACGCCACCAAGCCGAAATACTTCGTGAACCAAAAACTAGATTTATTTTTTTCCCTTTAAATAGTGAGGTTGAGGACTCGTACTTTGCAGTGACGGGTTTAATTTTCACTCGTGCTTCGAATTTAGCCACCAATCAGACAACTTCCTTCTAGTTAATTCTACCCGCTTAAAGTCTATTTTGCCCTCCCTCTCCCTAAACCCCAGTGCTTTGAAGAACGCTGCGCCATCATACTGAACTATAGGGTGAAGCCCTTTACAGAACATTAATCAAGTATTCGGCAGTTTTCTCTTCCTCTCCACACGCACTGCATACCGTGTCTACCCTTTCGTATTTGGCTCGGTATGTCTTGGTTCACAATACTCACGTCCTGGCCTCAAAAAATAACTACAAGATAGATTCATCCAAATACCTTTCATTTTCACAGGCTCGGCAAACTCGCAGTAAACATGCGCGCACGTTGTAAGAATACGCATGTAGGAACGACACGTTTAGGTACTCATTCTACCCGCGCGCGATAGCGGAATGGAACCAACTTGATGCAAATATCACAAACTCCCAATCGCTATCAGAATTTATTGCACAGATAGAAAAAACTGGGCGCGCATAACAGCTTATACGCATGCAGGCGCACCGGTCTAGATCTGCTGTTCGTTAGTTAAAGCAACACCTTTTTCAATGTTCCTTTCACAGTAGTATAGCTATTTTTAAAGTATGCTTTCAGTGCTTGCTATTCCTGTCACAACTGTTCTATTTATGTTTTCCCTCACGATACCAATGCTAACATAAGTTCCTTTCTTCAATCATGTATTTTATTTCTATCGCCTTTCGGCATGGTTTCAGCTCTGTATAATGGCTATAACTTGCTTTGTATCATGTGATTATTGCATACATTGTGTATTAATAACATAATTAACGTTTAACTTCTGTACTGCACAATGGTTATATGATCCTCATGTCCTGTTATTATGCTTGCATGTTATTACATCTACATCCTTTTTTTTGTGTGTGTGAAAAATTACTGTATTGCCCAACTGCCACGCTCTCGAAGGAGAGTAGCAGTATTGTAAATAAATAAATAAATAAATAAATAAATAAATAAAGTAAAACAGTTGAGAACTACCCCGAGTATTATCATAGATCCTTTCCTTGGCAATTTCCTGCTTAAAAGTTTGATAGATCTCTAGTGCGGACTTCTTAATCATGTCAATTCTCCACATATCAGTCTGAGCTTCCTTCACCTTCATCTTAACCGATAATTCTTTTTGGTTTGGCCCCCTGCTGTTTTGTAAGTATTTGCCAGTCAATTTTTAGGTTTGCTTCCCCCATTTTGTATCGACATTCTTCATGTACAAGTAGCTGAATACCTTCCTAGCCCAACGCTCCTCCGCAATTTCTCTCAATCGCTTTTCAAATTTTATCTTGCTTCCCTGCCCTGAAATGATGTCCATCCCATATCACCTTGTACTGCCTGATTTGGTGTATTCCCGTGAGCTCCTAAGGCAAGCCTACCTATTCCACGTTGCTTAATTTCTAATCTTGCTTGAACTTCTGATCTCTTGCTCAAGACCGCATTGCCGAACGTGAGACCCGCAACCATGACCCCTTTCCATATTCCTCTCACAAGATCATACCTATTGTAATTCCATAGTGCCCCATTTTTCATCACCGCTGCATTCCTGTTACCTTTAGTCACCACGTATATTTCGTGTTCCCTTAGGTACTCGGTCCCATTGCTTATCCATACCCCCAGATATTTGTATTTATCTGTTATCTTTAGCGTGACCTCCTGTATTCTAAGCTCACTACCTTAATTATCATTAAAAATCATCACTGCTGATTTTTCCTTACTGAATCTGAAATCTAAATTTTTTCCCTAATTACCGCAGATGTCCATCATTCTCTGCAAATATTCCTTGTTGTCGGCCATTAGCACTATATCATCTGCGTACATCAATGCTAGTAGTGCCTGTTCAATGAGTTTTCTTGTTTGACGAGAGAGAGGTTGAAGACTAGTCCACTTCGCTCTAGTTTGGCCTCTAATCCTTGTAGGTACAACATGAATAACGATGGTGACAGAGGACACCCCTGCCTAAGCCCCCGTTTTAGCTCTGCGGGCTTAGATACCTGTTTTTCTTACTTTATAACTGCCTTGTTACCTTTATGGATACCCTTTAAAAGATTAGTGACTCCATCTTCCACACCTGTCACACGTGTGGTTATTGAACATGAAGACCTAGCAAGCGAAAAAAGCGCTGACAGACGCAAGCGTTCTCAGAGTTAAAGACCGGGTATGTCTCGTCATTGACCCGACGCGACAAGAGGTCAAGATGAAATTGCACTGGCTAGTGATCGATGTTACAAAAGACTCTATTCGACGTGCCTTCTATGAATACGGCGACGTCAAGGAGGTCACCGATGTCCGATGGAGAGTCGAGAATTTTGAAGGAGCTGAATCGACAACTCCTGTAAAACGCATGAAACTACGAGACGGCGTTTCTATAGATCAACTGCGGCATCAAATGCGTATTGGCAGTAGTATGGCACTGGCCGTAGTGCCAGTAAGACTTCCTTTGTGCTTGCGGTGCCGAAGCATAGGGCTCATGCGACGCGGTTGCAAAGTCCAAGGTGCAGCGAATGCCACTCTTTCGGTCATGAGACGATGAGTGCAACCGTTCGCACGCCCTAGCTGCAGGGTGACAACCTGACACTCAACAGAGTGAACTTCTCATGGATGAAGATGAATCTGAAGAAGCATCTTTGCCTGAAATATCACAGAAGGAAACGACATCGGACGACGCACCGGTGCTGAACAAATGCAAGCAATTTTCTTAAGCCCTTGGCACGAACGCAGAGCGCAGGATGGGAAATTCAGCGGCCACTGACTTTATCTCAACAACGAGCGAAAAGACGCGTCCTGCGCCTGCGAAGCATGCAGCGTCGCAGCTGCAAACAACGCGCCCTGAAATGCAGTGAAAATAACTTTCTCTGCTTGGCTATGCAATGAAAGACACTTTCATGCTTTACAAACACACGCGTCCTGTATGCATACTTCAAAATACAGCCTCTAATATCGCACAAATTATGCGCAGTATAAGCGTGCATGGCCATCGAATGTCACAACATGTGATTTTCATGGCTTCATGTTTGAAAGCCGGTCACCCACTTCAAGGCACCCATGTCACTGCGCCCATTCCCTTATAGACATGTAGTGGATGATTAGTGATTTCGAAAAGATTTCTCGTGGACAATTTCTCGTATATAATAAATCATGCTTCACATTACACGGAATGTAGCGATATGCGAAACCCCACCGACACAAGCTACTCTCATGTTTATCCCTTACAGTTTAGTAATTAAGAGTTTAAACTTTTCGGGTAACAACATAAGATAAAAAGTATGCACTAAGTGGTTGAAGTATGCACTAAGGACATGATAACGCTATAGGGTTCAACTCTTAAATGCGAAGATTGAGGGTGCCGCAACTTTGTTCTATGAATTCTCCCAAAGGTGAACAGCTCGTGACACGCACCGCAGCCAGAACAGACGTGCTCGACACATGGTGTGTCATCGCAGCTGCATATAAACAGCAAAACCATAGTTTAAGTGATACTTCAGCTCGTTGCTGCTTTAATGAACCGTGCCCACGCAGAAAAAAAGTACATGCTTCATGCCCGAGGGACACCTTTACTTCTTGCGAGTATAACGAAATCGTTTCCACCGACGCAGTTATAAGACTTACGCAGTCATATGAACAAAGACCAGAGTGAAAAAATTGTTTGCATATGTTCGTATAGAGCAATGTTATTCACAGCGTTAACGTGCTTTGAGGTAAACATGATCGCTATGTCTCAGCAAAAGGCTTATTCCAAAAAAAAAAAAAAGTTATGCAGCACATCACAACGACAAACGCTTGAGAGAGCTAATAATTTTTGCTGGGTAAGCCGCTCCAAAACATAACCAAAGAGTCGGCGTTCTTTCGCGGCCAATCAGCTTGCGATGGTTCTTGTGAAAAAAAATATTATCGTTTGATGCTGGACTGCCGCCATCTTGCTCGTCGAGTTCTGTGCGTTGTAACTGGATAAATAATGAAGTTACTAGTAACATTATTGGTGGAGGTGCGGGGTATCGATACCAGTACCTCTCGCATAATATTCCATTACATCATATCCCGGTAAAAAGAACCTTGTTTAAAGTCGAAACAGTGGGTGCAAACGCTTACACTGTCGGCGGCGTTGCACAGGAGAGAAATCTGGGTAGGCGCTGAGCACGCAGTGATGAACCGGTGTTTCCTACTGGAACATGCCAATCGCTGCTAATAGGCAATGAGAGACAGACGACGCCATTTGGACTCAGATACCCGCAGTCTGCTCTTAGTTAACGCTCACGCTGCGAATTTTAAATGCGAAGCATTTTGTTGCGAACTTCAGCGACTTTGACCGTATCTATCTATCTATCTATCTATCTATCTATCTATCTATCTATCTATCTATCTATCTATCTATCTATCTATCTATCTATCTATCTATCTATCTATCTATCTATCTATCTATCTATCTATCTATCTATCTATCTATCTATCTATCTATCTATCTATCTATCTATCTATCTATCTATCTATCTATCTATCTATCTATCTATCTATCTATCTATCTATCTATCTATCTATCTATCTATCTATCTATCTATCTATCTATCTATCTATCTATCTGTCTATCTATCTATCTATCTATCTATCTATCTATCTATCTATCTATCTATCTATCTATCTATCTATCTATCTATCTATCTATCTATCTATCTATCTATCTATCTATCTATCTATCTATCTATCTATCTATCTATCTATCTATCTATCTATCTATCTATCCTGGACGTTTGGATTATGAGATTTATAAAAAAATTTGGTATGACATAACATGACTGCGTGACGAGCATAACTGAGTAGTCATAACAGGATAATTATGACAAGTAATGAATGTCAGGATTGACATGTCATGATTTTGCTGCTCCTGCAGTGGCTTCGTTCACATAACATATTGCAAAACTGGTATCAGTCAGTCAGTCAAAGAACTTTATTTGGTCCTGAGAAGACGAGAATGCCCCCGTCAGGGGGTACCGTCTGGGGGCCCCGCCCATGATGGCACCGGGAGGTTTAAGCTCTCAGCGACTTCGCGGGCTCTATGGACAGCCCTTAGCTGCTATATAGTCCTTTGTGGAGCTGGTGATAAGCTGGAGCCAGTCTTCCTCAGTGGAGGGAGACCCTGAGCCCCCGTGCAAGTCGCGACACTGCCACAGCGTGTGCTGGAGGGTGCACCTCGGATGACAACAGCGCGGACAGCGTGGGTCTATTCCGTCTACGAATTTTGACGAAATAAACGGACAAGGATACGTGTTTGTTTGTAACTTTCGCAGGGTGATTGCCTGTGGTCTGTATAGATGTGGGTGTGGAAGCGGAAACTTCCTACTCTCTAGCTGATAGTGCTTACAGACCTCGTTGAAAGAAGAAGAGGGTCCCTTTGCCACTGCCCTCCCTCAGCCTCCGAGTGCCCACTTCCGGCGCAGTGTGTGAGACCTCGCGCCTGGGTGTGTGCAAGTTCGTTGGCGTTTGGGATTATTTCGTGAGCATCACTGCCCACATGACCAGGGAACCTAACTATATGCTTTTTGCCTGTCCTAGATGCAGCAGAGAGAACGCGCGTGGCTTCTTTGCACACCGAGCCTTTCATAAATGCTCTAGTGGCGGCTCGCGAGTCCGTGTAAATAGTACAACGGTTCGTTGTGGCCATAGCGATGGCCACTGCCACCTGTTCGGCTTCGTCGGCATCCCAATTTTTGAGCGTAAGTGATGTCAGCAGCTCTGCCCGTAACGACGTAGCTGCTGAAACAAAGTGATTGGAAGCTGCGTATTGCGCTGCGTCAACGAAGGCGACATTGTCCTCTTGTCCTCAATCGTAGCCGCTGTTTGAAGAAGGGCTCTGGCCCTTGCTTTGCGTCTGCCGCAGTTGTATTGGGGGTGCATGTTTCTAGGTACCTGAGATACGGTATACATTTCCCTGACTTTGATAGGGAGCGCGCACTCCCTCTGTCTGGGAATGGGAGACCGTATACCCATATGCGCTAGTAACTGCCTGCCAGCCTCCGTGGAAGCCAGAGTTGCAACTTGGGCGACCTGTTTTGCCTCTACTATTTCGTTGAAGGTGTTGTGGACACCCAGCGCCAATAGATGTTCAGTACTGGTGCTCTGTGGGAGACCCAGTACCTTTTTTATTTTCTTGCGAATTATTGATTCTAATCGGGCTTCATCCCTCCTGCTCCACTTGTGGGCCAGGACGATGTAGTTGATGTGGCTCATTAGGAAGGCGTGAAAAAGTCTACGAAGGTTCTCCTCGGATAACCCCCCTCGTTTGTTGGCCACCCTCGTGATTAATTTTGTCATGAAATTGGCTTTGGCTGCAATGCGTTCTAACGTGTAGGTGTTACTGCCATCCTCCTCCAGGAACATACCGACGATTCTAACTTTCTTTACGATCGGAATAATAGAGCCGTTCGTTGTGGTGATCAAGATATCGGGGAAACTTCCTTTCTTTGCACCGATTGTTGGACGGTAATAGAGCAGTTCCGATTTATTAGCCGACAAGCAGAGTCCTGCCTTGTAAAGAAAATCCTTGACAACCCTGATCGCTGTTTGTAATCGCTCTTCAATTTGCCCATCACTACCTCCCTTACACCAGACGGTGATGGCGTCAGCGTAGAAGGCGTGACCGAGACTTTCAATCTCGGCCAGACTGTGGGAAAGTGCTCTCAGCGATAAGTTAAATAGAAATGGGGATAGCACTGCCCCTTGTGGAGTGCCTCTGGGTCCAAGATCAAACGTCTTCGAGCCGAGAGATCCTAGGCGAATGGTAGCTTTTCTATTCTTAAGAAATGAGCTGATGTAGTTGTAAAAATGTTCTCCTAGACCCGCTTCTTTAATGGAATGAAGTATGTGAGAGTGTTTGACTTTGTCGAAGGCTTTTTCCAGGTCAAGTGCCAGAACAGCTCTGGTGTCTCTGGAAACCCTGTTAATGATCTTGTGTTTTAAAAGCAACATTACATCCTTCGTTGACATGGACGGCCTAAATCCAATTAGAATAAATGGGAGAGATTCCTTTCCTCAGCAAATTTAGTGGCCCGCTTGAGGATAACGTGCTCGGCGACCTTCCCTACACTTGAAGTGAGAGATATATAGGTATAGGATCAGAGTATTTCAATACTTTTACTGGTCGTGAAGCTTCGTCGTAACTCTAAGGGAGAGCTTTATGCGCTTCGAGTGGAGTCCGTGGGGCCACGCTGCATTAACGCACACAGGGCATCGGGCAGACCGGAGGGAAACTAGCTACTGGTGCTGCTATGGTGTCAATGCACAATATCGTGGCGTGCCATCGCGTAGTTTTTCACCGTATGTATACTAACGTGACTGCTGGGGTGTGCATGAAGATCGGGAAGAATACCGTACACCTGCTTGGTACCTGGGTTGTCGATTTGGTCACAAAAGAAATGACAAAAAATGGCAGCATATCCACGGAGTGAATGATGGATAGTGGGGCGAAGCATCCGTCCGTCCATTCGTTCTTGCTTACGTCCATCCATGCGTGCGTCTGTGTGGCCGTCCGTGCGTCCATCTACCCGTCTGTGCGTGCGTCTGTTCGTGCGTCCGCACGTTCATCTGTGCGTAACACCCGTTGCAAGCCCGGACCGGTGTGTAGAAACCACTTCAGTTTTTTAAGGACGGTTGCTCGTTAGCCTAGTTGGTTCATTTCAACATTGTTAGTTTTTTTGCCAATGAGTGCGTAGGCGTTACACGGTGGCAGCACATTGCAATATTGAATTTTAAAGTTTTTAACGTTTCAATCTCTCACCGGAAAAACATGCGTTACTTGCGGCGTGGCTTCACGTGGGAACGAGTCGCGGACTCAATAGTTATTTCTGATATTATATCGCCAGATAACACAAACCAGACGGTTGCGATGAAAGAAGGCAAATACATCACTGTTGCCTCGCGTGTGTCTTCGTAGCGAGCCCATATATTAGTGCAAAAAACCTACGAATGTATAGTTTACCGCAGACGCGTTTGAAAAACATCGCATAATTATGGGTGTGGTTTTGCTATAGTATGACAAAGAAAGTGTCACATAAATTAGAAATGTTTCTTTTACTGCCACAGCCTCCTGGCCCACCTGACATGGAAGCAGCTGTGAACAATGGGCAAGAAACCTGCTACTTGACATGCCTTGAGAAGAAGCAGCCCTGAGTGTTACACGTGTTATGGGGTACCATTACATATATGTATAAATTACTGACGTGTACTAGTTAAATAAGTTTATTTGTTTACCTTGGAAAATCTTATGCATTCATATCAGGTGATGTTACTTGTTTTTCCAGACTGCCATGCAACGACAGTATGACTACTTCCGAATGTCCTCGTTGAAACATCTGAATGTCCACTACAACAGGTCTTCTCGAACTTCACACAGGCCATGCCGTATTTGTTAATGTTTCACTGAGCATATCGTGGAGGGGTGCCTTAGATTGGCTACAAGCATTCGCTGCCTACCATGGCATGAAATCTACACTTCAATAATGGTGAAACTGTAACACCATTAGTTAGATTGTGTGGCACTGCTGAGCTCGACAACACAGGTTTGATCTCAGCCACAGTGGCCATATTTCAATGCGGGTGAAATGCTAAGACGCTTAATTGTGCGCATAAGGGTTTGTTTGATTCGCGTGCACCACATGATCCATTTTACAAAGTGCTGCACCTCGCCATTCGTTTCAGTCATGCGGCAATGTCATCTTCTAAACCGTGCCATTTATTTTAAAAAGCGCAGGAGAGGTACAGCACCAAAACTAGTTCATAATTTTTCTGTACCTCCTACTCTGACGGCTCTGGTTTGGTGCAGCCGCACGCACAGTTTAACAAACAACATAGCATTAGACATAGGTACCGCACAGCCTTCTACTAATGCGGCGTGTTTTCCCAAGATGTTAGCACCTCATTAAATTAATCGAACAAAAATAAGGATTCCACCTTGTCAGCACCTTGTCATTCGCTTGTGATGCCGCACTGCTGAACTCGGGCTGCAAAAGTTCTGAACTTTTCCACAGCTGTGAACCAGTTCCCATTGGTGCACGTGAACTAAACTGACCCTTAAAAGATGGAAGCTTGAAAGTATGAAAAGTCTATGAACATGAAGTGTCAGAGCAAACGTTTCGACAAGCAGTCTTCTCTCCTGCGAGGCTACGATGTCATTTCTTTTAACCCCTGGAAGACAGAATCAATCTAAATTTGCCCACTACTGTACAACTCATGATCAATTTGTAGTTGTCATGTGAATCGTTAGAAATCATTAATTGCATTACTAAAAGAACCCCCCCCCCCAAGTGAGGGGCATTAACAGGCTTTCCGACATTTAGTTGTGCCTTGTGATAATTTACAAACAACACCAAGAACTCTTTTGTCTTAATTAACTGTGTTTAGCTCATACAAGTTTACAAAAAGATGCGCCAAAGCTCATAGGGCTGCACTCAATTGCTTTAGCTTGCTTTAGCTTTGCACATATAATCAATGTGCTCCTAAAATAATAAATTATAAAGGTGATGAGCACTTGCAGCATAGCTTCCTCAAAGACGTGAATGATGTCGTAAACAGCAAGATTGTGTTCATTGGATGTGTTACTGTTTTTTTTTTCATATAGCAGAGAAACCTTCCAGATTTCTTTGAGTACATCTGCTTCTTTTTAAATTAAGTAGACATTTTATAGTGTCTACTACTATAAAGTGAAATTTTGTGCACTACCGTCATGAAAATAATTTAGGAAATTGCACAGGTAGTTGAAACATACATGATCTCGACTTCTCCACAGCCACACTGCAAGATAGTACGTATTTCAAGTCCTAACCTCTAAAAGTGGCAGGAAGTAAACAACTTCAGCTTTCAAGCACAAGTATATAGAAAAAGTAAACACCATAACAAGTGTGTAATAAATGTGACATTTATTGATCCAGTATTTGGACTGATTCACATCATGTACCACCAATTAATTTCAGGAGTGCTTGCTTGCAAGAGAGTGCTCAAGTTCTATCGATATGTCGTCTATGCAAAAATGAGGTTGTGCTCAGAGTTGAGCAGATAGTGTACTGTAAGAGCACCAACAAAGATGTACAAACAACAAAATTGTACAATGCATGCCTGAAGCCTATTTTCTTAGAATTGGGCATTTTCGATCTGTAAGCACACAGCTCATAACTGTTCCTTTAGCATACATGTTCGTTGCAAACCAGTCATTACCTGCAACGAGAAATTCTAGCTGTAGTAACTGTGTATCTTAACTTTAAAAATAAATGTAGCCAGCCTGAAATATTTTTGGGCCCTTCATCTAAATATATATTGCCTATGATATGGGCTCACGGGTGAGAATAAAAAGTAGTGCCCACCCTGTCGACACGACGCGACATTGCACAATTGTGAAGTACTCAATATAGCATTGCAGAGCGAGAAAAATTCAGAACTGCACGCATTCCCGATTGCTTATTTAAAAAAATAGCAAAACTACATTGCTCTCGGTGCGCGAGCTATCTATCGGCAATGTGCAAGCTTCCTTGCCGATTCCACACCATGCATTCACTTCGCTTCAAGATAAATACTACAGGGCAAGCGCCGCATCTGACGGCAGAATAGGATTCTTGTACTGAAGCCACGCTATTCAATTCGAACGCCGCTACACAATGAGAGCGACATTCATTCAGCGATCTCGATAATCAGTTATATGCATATGCTTGTTAGCTTTCAAGACACTTTACACATGGGTTGAAAGCTTTCGAGATGTATGTGTCTGAGTGACTTGTTTAGTTCGGACCCGACCGTATACATTGGTTGTACCGGCTTGGACACTCGCAATAAACAATTCTAACCTTACTTGATTGGCGTTGTTTTTGGTGTAGAGGCCAGCTGGGTCGCCTGGCGATAATTACAGACGCGAAGCGCGATTTAGCAACGAAAACAAAAATACCAGAGGAAGCGAGCAGCGCGAACCAGCCGCGAGCACCCCTACTTGCAACAAAAAAAGCGTCTTTTTTATTGATGATGATGATAGTACTACCTGCGCCATCTTGCCTCGCGGTATTGCAGTTCAGTACTCCGCCGCTACGTATTTGCATGTTATTTTGATACAACAGCCCAAAGCTACAGTTTCCGTTCTCTAAGCTGGTAGGTGTTCTCTGGTGAGCCATGCAATCTTTTCCGTCCGTCGACTCCCGTCGCTCGGGGCTCGTCGGACTTCGCTGACGGCGCCTCGCATACGAGGCGAACGCTCACCCTTTGTTGCCCCTCTGCGTATACGCTCGGCCGAAGGGTGATACAGTGTCCTAGTGCGTGGCCAAGCTACGCCGACCCGTCTCCCTCCGAGCCAAAGCGAGTGCCTTTGTCCTCGTTCGAGCAACCGGGCCTTGGTGCCGGTGTCTCCGTGAATCGCCTTTACCACGTAGACGTGCTCGTGGCACCCTGTGTAGTACTTATACGCCTGTGGCGTGGAGAAGCCCATTTGCTTTCCCACCACTCCTTTCCAACGGGCTGTACTGCGTTTGGTGTTGCCACAGACAATAAAGTGTTGCGACCTCGAGCAGTATCATGTTCTCGCCACGGCGACGGTTAATTCATGCCTTGTGGCTCGCTAAGACCGGATCCACGCTAGGGGCCGTACTCCTTCGGGATACGTGTCACTACAACTTAAGACGTTCACTAATGATAAAACGCACCTCATTATTTCACGCAATGCAGAGAACGCAAGCAAGGGAGGAACACTAAATTACGTGAGGGGGTGCGTCATCGCAGACTAATTTTACGGGCGTGCCTTTCCATGCAGTGCAAGGGCTGCACTGCGTAATAATATCGTGGGCCGAGGGCGCTAGAAAAAGAATTTTCGTAACGATAAAACATTTCGAAACTTCTTTGCTCATTACGCCTACTTCATATTGCTAGTGGAAAAAAAATGTAATTTGTAAAACGGAGCGAATGCTTTGCCTTTGATTTGACCTTAGTTTTTCAAAAATGGTTGTTGTTGCCCCCGCACCAAGTCGCTGTTTCATCCCAGCCCCATAATTCCCCATGCTGATGTAGCGCGCAATAAATAGCTTCTCAACTGCATTTCGCCCGAACCTTTGCGACATTTTTAATAGACTTTGTCTGATCCCTGCAGCATGCGCCGGCCGCGGGAAGCAAAATTGGACTACACCGCCTCCAGTTTTCGTGAACGCCACGAGGCCCGCATCTGCAGCGGAGATTTCAAACTGAGTTTATTCTGGTGACGTTCTGGAGAGCCACACACCACTATGGAAGAGCCACAAGATGTCCCAGTCACGTTAAGAAAGAGCGATTGACGATTAAAAGTGTTAGGTACTCTACCATAGCGGAGAATACAGCTCTCCCTTCGGCCTCACAATTGATGAGGACCAGTATTTAGAAAAAATTACGGCATATTCACGGGGTGAATGATGATGAATGGGCGAAGCTCCGGAGGGATTCATCGGTAAACTGTGAATCTTCCGTGTAATTCGCCCAGTCGATCATCATGTAAAGACGTGAGAAACGCTGTGTGTGTATATACACAAATGAACTTTTATTTGTTCTTAGACGATGGATGGCTTGCGATGTCCCTTCATTATGACGGCTTTATGGTCTGTGCCTTGCGCTCTCTCCGCTGTGCAGCCTTATCCATCCGGCGACTCCGAGCGCGCGCCAACAGCGAACGGATTTTATTACAACGCTCCCCCTAGCGTACGTCGCCACACTAAATCGAACGATTGCCTTCAACAAATGACACGCGCCATATGTGACATCATTCCTATTTTATAAGATCTCGCGTCTTTCATCAACTACAAGTACCGCTTTCTAGTTTATAACATCTTGCATCTTTTCATCATCAGCTACAAGTACCACCATCTAGTAAACACTACAAGAACTAAACGAGAGGTGGCTACATACAGGAGACGGTACCGCCATCTAGTGAACACTGCAAGAACTAAACTAGAGGTGGCTACATACAGGGGATGGTACCGCTATCTAGTGAACACTGCAAAGAACTAAACTTGAGGTGGCTACATACAGGCTACAGGGGACGCACAGCCCACGCCCTAAGGAGCTTCGCCTCTAAAAAATGTTTAACGATTTTGAGTACTTCGTACTCAACTATGGGAGAGCTGAAAGCCGTCCCTTGGGTATAACCTCGGCGTAGAAGCTGACGAACTGTTTCCGAAAATCAACGTGTAAACTTGTTATTTTTCATTGAATCATTCCGAAAAACCACCATGTTGAACCAAGTTTTGACAAAAAGTTTTACTTCCCTTTGAAAAAGATTTTCAGTAACCTAAACACTTCAAGGCACCACAAGAAACGTACCAATGCTTACACTGTATCCTTTATCAAACCTTCAGCCCATATTGTTGTCTTCATTGGCCGCATAATATTTATGGCGCGCTCAGGTGCATGTGTGTACAGAGCCGTTCACTTCTACCCACTTTCCTTTTCTTTCTTTTCTCAAAGAATCCATTTGGGAAACTTTATTTTGGGGAAGCTTTTGCCTTGCTTGCTCCATGAAGATCTCTGTATGGCTAGGTACTACCTAGAAACGCGTCTTAAGTTGTTTATCCCCAGGAAAGTTGATTGTCCGTGAAGTATGATCGTGAAGTGTGCCTGACCGTGTACTCCTGTCACGCTGTCGCTTTCCGCCTCTTCCAGTTTTAACGACTATCGATTGCTGGTTGCTTTTTTGGTTTATTTGAAGGGCCTCGCAATTTCTGAAGTCGATCGCGTAGGCGAACTCTCTTCATGTGTGCATGCACTTTAAATAAGTAGCTGATCTGAACGATGCAAACCGGCGTTCTATAGTCGTATAACGTACTTCTATTCCGTATTCTGTATTCTGTTTTCCCTGTTACGTCACGCTTGAGGCGCCGTCCACACCGAAAGCTCCAACGTTTTTTTTTTAATTTCTCCAATGAAGAGCGCTCGTTCCCGCCCATAGAGTGCAAACAATACAAGTGTGGCAGTTGGCCTAGTTTACGTTGAAATCTACAGAAATATCTTGTATTTTTTTGTATTTTGAGAAGAAAAGTTTAAGGACTTTAGCGACTTTCTAGCTAAAGGTTGCAAAAGGGCCGTATATTAAATTTATTGTTTATGCGAGTGAAAAAATCCCTAGTATTTTTGGATATTTTGAAGAGGAAAATTTAAGGACCTTAGCGACTTTCTGTCTCAGAGCCGTAAAGGGGTCGTGTATTCTATTAATTTTATTCGCGAGCATGTAACGAAAAACAAACCATCCCAGGAAAACTAAAAGAAATTTGGTTTATGGGCTTCGAGCGCTGACATGAATGAACTCTATTGCTAAAAGTAAATTACACACTTTTGTGTTTTGAGAGTCAAAGCCACATATTAGTCGTTTTTGCATTCAATCCAAGTTACATAATGACTGCTGTGTATAAAAAACAGCTGATCGTCTGTGCGAGCCGCATTTTGCGTTGTGTGGCATATAAATATGCGAGAAGAATGTAATCGCGTGGTCTAGGCAATGGTCTTGGTCAATGTAATTGTCAATGATAACTGGGCTGTTCTAACTCTTTTTTACGTCAACAGGCCCCATCGAGTGTGAGGCCCATGGGACGGTTGTATGCTCTCCCATAGCAGAGTAACTAGTACTCTAAATTGTTACCCACTTTTTCTAAACTTGACCGGGACAGCCTATGGCTCTCCCTTAGTAGAGCACGTATAGGGCTCTAAAGGGTTCACAATTTGTTCCAAACATGACCGTACTCTTGGTGCGGCTCTCCCATGACTTCTCAGAAGCCGGTGGACAGCCAGAGAACTTATATACGCACCTTAGAGATCGTCTCTCAGCTCAAAGCGCGCTACCACCTTCCGTAATTAGGTGACAACTGCAGCAGCAAGGAGAAAGGCTGCCTCCGAGCGTGGTGAGTCGGGACGCCTCGCACATGTTTACAAGCAGCGGCTGAAACAGTGGAAGTTGCTGTAGCTGTAAGAGTGGCTCTGAAGTGTATATGTTAACCTTATTGACGTGTAGCTCTAGTTTTGAGAACCTCATAAAAATGCATTAGCTATCTTTACGTCGGAAACATGGTTCGCATGAGAAGTGTTACAGCCGTTGCGGCAGTCTACGTCACACGTGCACGTTTTATTTGTTCAATAAATTAAGAATGACAGACCCAGTTCATCAATATAATTTAGGATACGATACGCAAATGCGCGGGGCAAAAATACATAGCCACGAATCATTACGGTGCATTCGCGCATATAAAAAATCGCCCGAATGAGTTATACAGTTATTTTCTTCCCGCGAAGTTGACGCGAGAGGTAATGGCGGCAACAAAGAGGCCCTGACTCTTCTACACATCGCTTCGTGTTGGAGCCCAGGGCACTGCGAGGAAGTACGCAGCACAGAGCCTCACCGTTCTACCACACTGTAGTTACAGCCAAGACTGCTACTCCACCACCCGTCGTGCGGTGTTTACAATCGAACAACACAGAGTTTGGGAAAAGAGAAGAGGATGAGGGGCGAAGAGAGCAGTTTGGCCCAGTGCGAATGGCGTTGCGCTTTCCCCCGGTGCTGACTCCGGTCTCCAACTGACCTTCACCCGTGGCTCGTACTCCAAAGCGCGTGCGCGCGCGCCGCCTCGAGTCTCCCCTATTCCTGCATGTGCAGGCAGACCCTCAAGTGCGCTTATACTTGGTGGAGGGAGGGGGGGGGGCATTAATTTTTCCGATTTGTGTATGGGGCAAGGCCTGAGTCACCGGAGACGAGTTTTATGCCTGCATACAGATCATTGAGCCACCACAAAGCAGAGCGTCACTTTTCGTCGGCGCCATCCGTTCCTGGTCCGGGAGAGATAGAGATTGACTTTACTTACATATTCTGAGGAGGTTGAGAAAGGGCCGCTCTGACCCTTAATTCAACCTGGAGGCTCCTCCCAGGATGGCGCTGGCAGCCGAAGGCTTGTAGCGATGTCCCGGGCCCTCTGGACCGCCTGTAGTTGCAGCTTGTATTGATTGCTCTTGAGGGCTTCCTGCCAAGCCTCTTGGGTATTCAGTTGTGCTGCGCTATGGGTAGGGCACAGCCAGAGCATGTGTTCGAAATTGCAACAGGGATGGTTGCAAAGGGAGCATGTGGGTGGTGTGCCGGTGTCGACTCTGTGTAAGGTGGATGGTGTTATGTACGTACGTGTTTGCAATCTTTTTAGAGTTAGAGCTTGTGCTTTGTTAAGTTTTGGGTGCGGTGCTGGGAAGGCACGTATTTGTCCCCGGTAATGTGAAGTGATCTCGTGGTATGTGAGTGCTTTGTCCTGGCTGCAGAGATTCTCGTACCGCTCACTCATCGAGGGGTCGTTGTCCGCGGCGCGGCATGTGAGCTCACGCGCCAGGCGGTTGACCTCTTCGTTGGGATTGCAGTGGTCGAGTCCCGGTAACTGTCCCATGTGGGCTGGGAACCAGGATACGTATATTTGAGCTTTCTCTTCCTTAACAAGGGTTTTTTTGCTCTCGTACTCTTTTATTGCGTTGACGGTGAGTTTTCCAGTGCTTCTAGCTACTATGCCAGCCGCGAACGTTCGTGCCGCCGTCTTAGAGTCAGTGTATACTGTGGAGTAGGCTTGGCAACTTTGCAAGGCTAGCGCGATCGCCATTTCCTCTGCTTCGTGGACATGGCTTGTTTCGACGGTTGCCGCGTTTATGAGGTTTCCGTCTATATCAACGACCGCTATGGCAAACGCCTCCCTGCCATAGTAGCGGGCGGCATCTACGAATAGCGCGTGCGTGTTGTGTTTTTTTTGCCTTGTTTATGAGCGCCCTCGCTCTGTCTTTCCTTCGCCCTTTGTTGAACGAAGGTGAACATTGCGGGGGATTGGCTCAACCCTAATGTGTTCCCTCACGTCATTACCAAGTTGTGTTCTTTTCTCTGGTTGGAAAATTGGGCAAATGCCTGCGTCTCGTAGAATGAGATGGCCTGTCTGTGTCAACGACAGGCGTGTGATCTGTGCCACTCTCTGAGCCTCAAAAATTTCTTCGGCTGTGTTGTGCAGACCAAGTTGCTCGAGTTTCTCGTTGCTCGTGCTATTGGGCAAGCCGAGTGCCGTTTTCAGTCCCTTGCGGAGCATGGAGTCGACCTTTTTGATTTCAGCCTTCGTAAGTTTCAGAAACGGGAACGCGTATGCTACATGACTTACGAGAAAGGCGTGATACGCCTTCATGATGTTGTTTTCTAGGAGGCCTGCTCTCTTGTTGGCGATTCTAGCAATGCCTCTTGAAAAATTGTTCGTGCTTTTTTCAAGGCGCTTGAGTGCTTCTTTGTTGTGGCCCTCCTTGGCGCTTAACGTTAGCTCTAATACTTTGACCGTATATACTTTCGGTATCGTTTGGTTGTTCTGAGCTTTGAGCACTACTTGCTGCTCCTCTTCGCCCAAATTTCGTCGAGGGTGAAAGAGCGTTAGAGTAGATTTTAGGGGGGGACAGTGCGAGTCCAGTTGGCTTAAGAAATTCTTCAGTTGTAGTCAGTGCTTGTTGAAGAATTCCTTTAAAGGCACCATATGAGGGGCCACATGGGACCCATATGGTAATATCATCCGCGTATATGGCATGGTGCACGGATGGGATTTGAGCGAGCTTCTCCGACAACCTGTGCATCGCCACATTAAAGATCAATGGCGAAAGCACTGACCCTTGTGGGGTGCCGATATTTCCGAGTCGTTCGGGTTCGCCGCATTGCTCTCCTATGCGTATGGTGCCGGTTCGGTTCGCCAGAAAGCCTTTAATGTAGTTGTAGAATTTCTCGCCTAGGTTCATGTGCGATATTTCACCCAGTATGTGTTCATGTTTTACGGTGTCAAAGGCCTGGGCGAGGTCCAGGGCTAATATGGCTTTGGGCGTGTGAAGGAGGCCGTAACATATGTGTTCTCTTAACATCAACATGGCGTCCTGTGTGGACAGTGCCCTGTGGAAGCCAGTAATGTTGTTTCGAAAGAGCCCATTGCTCTCAATGTGGTCTGTGATACGGTTGAGTATTGCATGCTCGGCTACTTTTCCAACGCAAGATGTGAGTGATATGGGCCTTAAGTTATCGATGCTCAGCGGTTTTCCAGGTTTCGGGATGAGCGAAACCTTGGCACTACGCCATTCTTTGGGCACGGTACCCGTTTCTCATGCCTCATTTATCTTCTTAGTAATGATTACAATTGCTTTATCGTCTAGATTCCGTAGCAGTTTATTGTCGATTCCATCTGGCCCTGGCGCCGATCTGCCATTGAGTTGTTGTAGAGCGTACCGTATTTCAGCTTCGCTGAATGGTTCGTCTAGCTTTTTTTGCGGTCGACCTCCATATGAGGGATTTTTGTTTTCCCAGGCTACTGATTTGCTTTCCAGTGGGAGATATTTCTGGCCAAGCGTTTTGAGGAGAGCTTCGGATCCACCCCTATCCTGGGCGTGCTTGTGCACCAATCGTTCAATTTGCAGCTGGGTGCCGCCTCTGGTGGGTTTGTCGCTGTCCGCCATAAGGTGTTTGAGCAGCCCCCATTTGCTTCCCTTCCTGATTTTGCCATCTTCTTCGTCACATGTGTTGTTCCACTGCTGGGCGCAGAGTGTTTTGGCGTGAGATTCGATTTCGCGGCCAAGGTCCGCGATTTTTGTGCGTAAGTGTCTGTTGAGCTTGTTTTTACGCCACGCTTCTTTTAGGTCAAGCTTTTTCTGCAGCAAACTGGCCAGGTGAGAGGCCATTACCTGGATGGATTCATCAGTCTCGACTTCTTTGGTGGCCTCATTCGCTGCCATTTTTAATTCATTTAAGATGGCTTCATAAGATAGTTCTGTATTGCCCTTCTGCTCCCGTATTTTACGGAACTGGTCCCAGTCTGTGATTTTGAATTTTCTTGGCGCTTTCGCCTCGTTCTCAACGGTAATTTCCAGGATGCAGTGGTCACTACCTAGGTCTTCGGCGAGGTTATCCCAGGTAGCTCTGACGTTCTTGGTGAAGGTTAAGTCGGGCATTGTGTCCCGCTGTACCGAATTACCTCTTCTTGAAGGGAGGGCAAGGTTGTTTATCAGCTGCAGGTCCAGCGCATTCGCGCTTTCTGCTAACTTGGTGCCTTTGCCTTCGCTTTTTAAGTATCCCCATTCGGTATTCCTGGCGTTAAAATCACCCGCTACTATCAGCGGATTGTCACCCGCCATTTTTACCACCGAGGTAAGCAGTCTGTTGAAATCTCTTTTTTTTTATCTGATGGAGGACTTTAAACATTGAGCACAAAGATGCTTCTTTTAACAGCTCTGTGTGGTAAGATTTCCACCAGGACCGTTTCCAGGCCTTTTTTGTATACGGGGGCGTCCCGTCCCTTTCGGCGAACATTAAGTCCTTCCGGATGAAGGTAGCCACTCCTCGCGTCTTGTTCTGCTCGGGGTGCAGGGTCGGCCTGGCTAGCCTGTACCCCTGTATGCCAATGCTTTTAGCAGTTTTGTTTTCTCCACATTCCTGTAGCAATATTATATGCGCCTTTTTTTACAGGTTAGCAATAGTTGTGTTCGTGCTGCTTTGCGTTTCTGCAGTGAGTTACAGTTCCACTGCCAGATCTTAATCTCGTTACGGTCAGCAGCCATTTTGGCTTGGTAGCTTGTGTGCGTCGCAGCTCGTTATTTCCGCGAGATTGCGTGCTTTGACTGGTCGGACTTTAGCTCTAGAAGTTATGCTCGGCACGCTTGCCGTAACCGCTGGTTTGTCCGCGCTTAACTTCTGAGGAGCACCTGCCACAGGTGGGTTGGCTGCCATCTTCTCCAGGCTCACGAGCCTCTGGTCAGCTTTGTCAGTGTAAGCCTTAAAAGTTTCCATAAACTTGGCAAGCGTGTTCGCCAACGTATCAATTTTGTCGTTGAGCTTAGTTGTCGCGGACTCGATATTTGTCAGTGGGGCATCTTTTTCTATCGAGACTATCTCCATCTCCTCCGTTGTGTCGCTGTCGCTGTCTACAGCTTTGCGTTTGTGTGTGTTGTGGATCGTTTGTTGTGAGCGTGTTGTCGGTGGTGCCTGTGAGCTCGACAGATTAATTCCGTGGCAGCCCTTTATTCTAGCTATTGAGGCCCGGAGCTCTTCAAGCTCCTTCTTGAGGGCCCTGTTTTCTTGTTCAAGCGCTACAATACGAGAATCGGGAGCATGCTCTGGCTATGCCTTACCTTTGGGCTGGCTACTTGTGCTTCGTGATTCACCTGCAACCCTGCTGGCCCAGGAGCCATTGTTCGGCTGCTGCTGCTGCGTGGCTGTTGGTCTCGTTCTCGATCGGGATCTTGAGCACTCCCGAGATGACAGGCGGTTGTCGGATCTCGACAATGTCGAGGGGCACCCTCCGAAGAACATGGCGCTCTGCAGCGTAACTCAAGCCGAGCCCCAGCTAAACGTTCCCCCTTAGAGTACAACCAAGCTATGGCTCTGTTCGGTTAGCCTAAACACGCCGAGATATTGCATCGGAAAAGCCTGCGCATACTTACTCCCCGTCCCAACACGATGACACTCCACGGTATAACTCATGCCCGGCCTTACAGAGTTATTCATGCAAACGACAAGGACGATCTCAGCGACACTGATGCGTTCGCGACAGTGCTTCAACTACACGACGAAGACAATGCGGTTACGTACCTGTCATGTCCACAGCTCAATTCACACGCTCAAGTCGTGGGCGCGAAAGGCGCACAGATTGTAAAGAGACTCGGCAAGTTTCCGGATAACTGTTTACGCGATAGAGCTAAAAAGCTCGTGTCGCAGAAATTTTGGCGTTGGCGTCGGTGTCGGCGTCATTGGCCGTGAGGGCAAAAAACAACGTGCGGGACGGATAATGTGAGAAAGATGTCAAAACATAAACAATTAAAAATACTGATTAGGTGACGATCAAACCCGGGCCGTTTGGTTGGAAAGCCGGTGTTCTACCACCCAACCACGCGTCCGCTTGGAAATGCAGTGAAAATAACTTTCTCTGCTTCGCAATGCAGTGAAAGCAACTTTCGGGCTTTACAAACACACGCGTCCTGTATGCATACTTCAAAATACAGCATCTAATATCGCACAAATTATGCGCATTATAAGCGTACAGCGCCATCGAATGTCAGAACATGTGATTTTCATGGCTTCATGGTTGAAAGCCGGTCACCCACTTCAAAAGGCATCCATGTCACTGCGCCCATTCCCTCAAGGACATGTAGTGGATGATTAGTGATTTCGAAAAGATTTCTCGTGGACAATTTCTCGTATATAATAAATCATGCTCCACATTACACGGAATGTAGCGATATGCGAAACCCCACCGACACAAGCCACTCTCATGTTTATCCCTTACAGTTTAGTAATTCACAGTTTAAACTTTTCGGGTAACAACATAAGATAAAAAGTATGCACTAAGTGGTTCAAGTATGCACTAAGGACATGATAACGCTATAGGGTTCAACTCTTAAATGCGAAGATTGAGGGTGCCGCAACTTTGTTCTATGAATTATCCCAAAGGTGAACAGCTGGTGACACGCACCGCAGCCAGAACAGACGTGCTCGACACATGGTGTGTCATCGCAGCTGCATATAAACAGCAAAACCATAGTTTAAGTGATACTTCAGCTCGTTGCTGCTTTAATGAACCGTGCCCACGCAGAAAAAAAGTACATGCTTCATGCCCGAGGGACACCTTTACTTCTTGCGAGTATAACGAAATCGTTTCCACCGACGCAGTTATAAGACTTACGCAGTCATATGAACAAAGACCAGAGTGAAAAAATTGTTTGCATATGTTCGTATAGAGCAATGTTATTCACAACGCTAACGTGCTTTGAGGTAAACATGATCGCTATGTCTCAGCAAAAGGCTTATCCCCCCCAAAAAAGTAATGCAGCACATCACAACGACAAACGCTTGACAGAGCTGATAATTTTTGCTGGGTAAGCCGCTCCAAAACATAACCAAAGAGCCGGCGTTCTTTCGCGGCCAATCGGCTTGCGATGGTTCTTGTGAAAAAAAAAATGAAAAAAAGTTGATACATAACAGCCGCTAAACACGGCTGCATGAAAGAGGAGGACGAAGTGAGTTATCGTTTGATGCTGGACTGGCGCCATCTTGCTCGTCGAGTTCTGTGCGTTGTAAATAGACTATTATTGAAGTTACTAGTAACATCATTGGTGGAGGTGCGGGGTATCGATACCAGTACCTCTCGCATCATATACCGCTACATCATATCCCGGTAAAAAGAACCTTGTTTAAAGGCGAAACAGTGGGTGCAAACGCTTACACTGTCGGCGGCGTTGCACAGGAGAGAAATCTGGGGAGGCGCTGAGCAAGCAGTGATGAACCGGTGTTTCCTACTGGAACATGCCAATCGCTGCTAATAGGAAATGAGAGATAGAAGACGCCATTTGGACTCAGATACCCGCAGTCCGCTCTTAGTTAACGCACACGCTGCAAATTTTAAATGTGAAGCATTTTGTTGCGAACTTCAGCAACTTTGACCGTATCTATCTATCTATCTATCTATCTATCTATCTATCTATCTATCTATCTATCTATCTATCTATCTATCTATCTATCTATCTATCTATCTATCTATCTATCTATCTATCTATCTATCTATCTATCTATCTATCTATCTATCTATCTATCTATCTATCTATCTATCTATCTATCCTGGACGTTTGGATTATGGGATTTATAAAAAATTTGCTATGACATAACATGACTGCGTGACGAGCATAACTGACTAGTCATAACAGGATAATTATGACAAGTATGTAATGAATGTCATGATTGACATGTCATGATTTTGCTGCTCCTGCAGTGGCTTCGTTCACATAACATATTGCAAAACTGGTATCAGTCAGTCAGTCAAAGAACTTTATTTGGTCCTGAGAAGACGAGAATGCCCCCGTCAGGGGGTACCGTCTGGGGGCCCCGCCCATGATGGCACCGGGAGGTTAAAGCTCTCGGTGGCTTCACGGGTTCTCTGGACAGCCCTTAGCTGCTGGTTTTTTGTGGATCTGGTGATAAGCTGGAGCCAGTCTTCCTCAGTGGAGGGAGACCCTGAGCCCCCGTGCAAGTCGTGACACTGCCACAGCGTGTGCTGGAGGGTGCACCTCGGATGACCACAGCGCGGACAGCGTGGGTCTATTCCGTCTACGAATTTCGACCAAATAAACGGACAAGGATACGTGTTTGCTTGTAACATTCGCAGGGTGATTGCCTGTGGTCTGTTTAGATGTGGGGTTGGAAGCGGAAACTTCCTACGCCCTAGCTGATAGTGCTTACAGACCTCGTTGAAAGTGAAAAGAAGGTCCCTTTGCCACTGCCGCCCCTCAGCCTCCGAGTGCCCACTTCCGGCGCGGTGTGTGAGACCTCGCGCCTGGGAGTGCGCAAGTTCGTTGGCGTTTTGGATGGTTTCATGAGCATCACTGCCCACATGACCAGGGAACCAAATTATATGCTTTTTGCCTGTCCAAGATACAGAAGAGAGAACGCGCGTGGCTTCTTTGCACACCGAGCCTTTCATAAATGCTCTAGTGGCGGCTCGCGAGTCCGTGTAAATAGTAGAACGGTTCGTTGTGGCCATGGCGATGGCCACTGCCACCTGTTCGGCTTTGTTGGCATCCGAATTTTTGAGCGTAAGTGATGTCAGCAGCTCTCCCCGTAACGACGTATCTGCTGAAACAAAGTGATTGGAAGCTGCGTATTGCGCTGCGTCAACGAAGGTAACATTGTCCTCAATCGTAGCCGCTGTTTGAAGAAGGGCTCTGGCCCTTGCTTTGCGTCTGTTGCAGTTGTATTGGGGGTGCATGTTTCTAGGTACCTGAGTTACGGTATACATTTCCCTGACTTTGATAGGGAGCGCGCACTCCCTCTGTCTGGCAAAGGGAGACCGTATACAATTATGCGCTAGTAACTGTCTGCCAGCCTCCGTGGAAGCCAGTCTTGCAACTTGGGCGACCTGTTGTGCCTCTACTATTTCGCTGAAGGTGTTGTGGACACCCAGCGCCAATAGATGTTCTGTACTTGTTCTCTGTGGGAGACCCAGTACCTTTTTTATGTTCTTGCGAATTATTGATTCCAATCGGGCTTCATCCTTCCTGCTCCACTTGTGGGCCAGGACGATGTAGTTGATGTGGCTCATTAGTAAGGCGTGAAAGAGTCTACGAAGGTTCTCTTCGGATAACCCCCCTCGTTTGTTGGCCACCCTCGTGATTAATTTTGTCATGGCATTGGCTTTGGCTGCGATGCGTTCTAACGTGTAGGTGTTACTGCCATCCTCCTCCAGGAACATACCGAGGATTCTAACGTTCCTTACGATCGGAATAATAGAGCCGTTCGTTGTGGTGGTCAAGATATCGGGGAAACTTCCTATCTTTGCACCGATTGTTGGCCGGTAAAGGAGCAGTTCCGATTTCTTAGCCGACAAGCAGAGTCCTGCCTTGTGGAGAAAACCCTTGACAACCCTGATCGCTGTTTGTAATCGCTCTTCAATTTGCCCATCACTACATCCCTCGCACCAGACGGTGATGTCGTCAGCGTAGAAGACGTGACCGAGACTTTCAATATCGGAAGAACGTGGGAAAGTGCTCTCAGCGATAAGTTAAATAGAAATGGGGATGGCACTGCCCCTTGTGGAGTGCCTCTGGGTCCAAGATCAAATGTCTTCGAGTCGAGAGATCCTAGACGAATGGTAGCTTCTCTATCCTTAAGAAATGAGCTGATGTAGTTGTAAAAATGTTCTCCTAGACCCGCTACTTCAATGGAATGAAGTATGTGAGACTGTTTGACCTTGTCGAAGGCCTTTTCCAGGTCAAGTGCCAGAACAGCTCTGGTGTTTCTGGAGACCCTGCCAATGATCTTGTGTTTTAAAAGGAATATTACATCCTTTGTTGACATGGACGGCCTGAATCCAATTAGATTAAATGGGAAGATATTCCTTTCCTCAGCAAAGTTAGTGGCCTGCTTGAGGATAACGTGCTCGGCGAGCTTCCCTACACATGAAGTGAGAGATATATAGGTATATAATCAGAGTATTTCAATACTTTTACTGGTCGTGAAGCTTCGCCGTAACTGTAAGGGAGAGCTTTATGCGCTACGAACGCAGGCCGTGGCGCAACGCTGCATCACCGCACAGGGCATCGGGCAGACCAGAGGGAAACTAGCGACTGGTACTGCTATGGTGTCAATGCACAATATCGTGGCGTGCCATCGCGTAGTTTTTCACCGTATGTATACTAACGTGACTCCTGGGCTGTGAATGAAGCTCGGGTAGAATACCGTACACCTGCTGGGTACCTGGGTTGTCGATTTGGTTACAAAAGAAATGAAAAAAAATGGCAGCATATCCACGGAGTGAATGATAGATAGTGGGGCGAAGCATCCGTCCGTCCATTCGTTCTTGCTTCCGTCCATCCATGCGTGCGTCTGTGTGGCCGCCCGTGCGTCCATCCACCCGTCTGTGCGTGCGTTTGTTCGTGCGTCCGCACGTTCGTCTGTGCGTAACAACCGTTGCAAGCCCGGACCGGTGAGTAGAAACCACTTCAGTTTTTTAAGAATGGTTGCTTGTTGGGCTAGTTGGTTCATTTCAACATATTGTCACGCTTCAGGCTTCAGGCTTCATATTGGCTTCAGGCACGACGAGAAGATCAGATCTGTCACCAGCACCGGCGTTCCTTTTGTATAAGACGCCATTTCGTAGGCAAAATGATGACAACGTTCGCGACATCGGACGAGGAATGGGCGCAGTGCCACCTTCTAAATCATCTGCATTCATTCTTAGGTTGGCGTTATTTCGTTGATGCGACATCAGATCCGGTCCGCTGACAGTTGCCACGAAGGCGCCGTCCTCTTCTGCGCTAGTACTGGCGGATTGAAGAGGTGCTCGTGATAGCGTGTCGGGGTCTTCGAGCTTTTTGCCTGACTTGTACACGATGGTGACATCAAATTCCTGAAGGCGCAGACTCCATCGTGCTAATCTTCCTGAAGGGTCAACCAGCACAAAACATGATGGTCAGTCACCACTTTAAGTGGTCTTCCATAGAGATATGGCCTAAACTTTGTAATTGCCCAAATGACCGCGAGACATTCTTTCTCTGATGTGGAATAGTTAGATTCTGCGCGAGACAGAGTGCGACTTGCGTAGGCTATCACCCGATTAGTTTTTCTGCCAATGTGTGCATAGGCGTTACACGGTGGCAGCGCATTGGAATATTGAATTTTAAAGTTTTTAACGTTTCAATCTCTCACCGCAAAAACGTGCGTTACTTGCGGCGTGGCTTCACGTGGGAACGAGTCGCTGACTCAATAGTTATTTCTGATATTATATCGCCAGATAACACAAACCAGACAGTTGCGATGAAAGAAGGCAGATACATCACTGTTGTCTCGCGTGTGTCTTCGTAGCGAGCCCATATATTAGTGCAAAAAACCTACGAAATGATAGTTTACTGCAGTCGCGTTAGAGAAACATCGCATGTTATGGGTGTGGTTTTGCTATAGTATAACAAAGAAAATGTCACATAAATTAGAAATACTTCTTTTTCTGCCACAGCCTCATGGCCCACCTGACATGGAAGCAGCTGTGTACAATGGGCAAGAATCCTGCTTCTTGACATGCCTTGAGAAGAAGCAGCCCTGAGTAATACACGTGTTATGGGGTACCATTACATATATGTATAAAATACTGACGTTTACTAGTTAAATGAGTTTATTTGTTTACTTTGGAAAATTTTATGCATTCATATCTGGTGATGTTACTTGTTTTTCCAGACTGCCATGCAACGACAGTATGACTACTTCCGAATGTCCTCGTTGAAACATCTGAATGTCCACTACAACAGGTCTTCTCGAACTTCACACATGCCATGCTGTATTTGTTAATGTTTCACTGAGCATATCGTGGAGGAGTGCCTTAGATTGGCTACAAGCATTCGCTGCCTACCATGGCATGGAATCTACACTTCAATAATGGTGAAACTGTAATACTATTAGTTAGATAGTGTGGCACTGCTGAGCTCTACAACACAGGTTTGATCCCAGCCACAGAGGCCATTATTTAATGCGGGTGAAATGCTAAGACGCTTGTGTGCTTAAGGGTTTGTTTGATTCGCCTGCACCACATGATCCATTTTACAAAGTGCTGCACCTCGCCATTCGTTTCAGTGATGCAGCAATGTCATCTTCTAAACCGTGCCATTTACTTCAGAAAGCGCAGGAGATGTACAGAACCAAAAGTAGTTCATAATTTTTCTGTACCTCCTACTCTGACGGCTCTGGTTTGGTGCAGCCGCACGCACAGTTTAACAAACAACATAGCATTAGACATAGGTACCGCACAGCCTTCTACTAATGCGGCGTGTTTTGCCAAGATCTTAGCACCTCATTAAATTAAGCGAACAAAAATAAGGATTCCACCTTGTCGGCACCTTGTCATTCACTTGTGATGCCATACTGCTGAACTTGGGCTGCAAAAGTTCTGAACTTTTGCACAGCTGTGAACCAGTTCCCATTGGTGCAGGCGAACTAAACTAACCCTTAAAAGATGGAAGCTTGAAAGTACGAAAAGTCTATGAACATGAGGTGTCAGAGCAAATGTTTCGACAAGCAGTCTTGTCTCCTGCGAGGTTACGATGTCATTTGTTTTAACCCCTGGAAGCCAGAATCAATCTAAATTTGCCCACTACTGTACAACTCATGATCAATTTGTAGTTGGCATGTGAATTATTAGAAATTATTATTTGCATTACTAAATGAACCCCCCCCCCCCCTAGTGAGGGGCATTAACAGGCTTTCCGACATTAATTGTGCCTTGTGACAATTTACAAACAACACCCAGAACTGTTTTGTCTTAATTAACTGTGTTTAGCTCATACAAGTTTACAAAAAGATGCACCAAAGCTCATAGGTCTGCAATCACTTGCTTTAGCTTGCTTTAGCTTTGCACATACAATAAATGTGCTGTTAAAATATTATATCATAAAGGTGATGAGCACTTGCAGCATAGCTTCCTCAAAGACGTGAATGATGTCGTAAACAGCAAGATTGTGTTCATTGGATGTGTTACTGTTTTTTTTTTTCATATAGCAGAGAAACCTCCCAGATTTCTTTGAGCACATCTGCTTCTCTTTAAATTAGGTAGACATAACTATAGTGTCTACCCCTATAAAGTGAAATTCTGTGCACTACCGTCATGAAAATAATCCAGGAAATCGCACAGGTAGTTGAAACATACATGATCTCGACTTATCCACAGCCACACTGCAAGATAGTACGTATTTCAAGTCCTAACCTCTAAAAGTGGCAGGAAGTAAACAACTTCAGCTTTGAAGCACAAGTATACTGAAAAAGTAAACACAATAACAAGTGTGTAATAAATGTGACATTTATTGATCCAGTATTTGGACAGATTCACATCATGTACCACCAATTGATTTCAGGAGTGCTTGCTTGCAAGAGAGTGCTCAAGTTCTATCGATATGTCGTCTATGCAAAAATGAGGTTGTGCTCACAGCTGAGCAGATAGTGTACTGTAAGAGCACCAACAAAGATGTATAAACAACAAAATTGTACAATGCATGCCTAAAGCCTATTTTCTTAGAATTGGGCCTTTTCCATCTGTAAGCACACACCTCATAACTGTTCTTTTAGCATACATGTTCGCTGCAGACCGTTCATTACCTGCGACGAGAAATACTAGCTGTAGTAACTGTGTATCTTAACTTTAAAAATAAATGTAGCCAGCCTGAAATATTTTCGGGCCCTTCATCTAAATATATGTTGCCTATGATAAGGTCTCATGGGTGAAAATTAAATGTAGTGCCCACCCTGTCGACATGACGCGACATTGCACAATTGTGAACTACTCAATGTAGCCTTGCAGAGCGAGAAAAATTCAGAACTGCACGCATTGGTGATTGCTTATTTAAAAAAATTAGCAAAACTACATTGCTCTCGGTGCGCGAGCTATCTATCGGCAATGTGCAAGCTTCCTTCCCTATTCTACATTATGAATTCACTTCACTTCAAGATAAACACTACAGGGCAAGCGCCGCATCTGACGGCAGAATCGGACCCTATACTGAAGCCACGCTATTCAACTCGAACGCCGCTACACAATGAGAGCGACATTCATTCAGTGATCTCGATGTTCAGTTATATGCATATGCTGGTTAGCTTTCAAGACTCTTTACATATGGGTTGAAAGCTTTCGAGATGTATGTGTATGAGTGACTTGTTTAGTTCGGACCTGACCGTATACATTGGTTGTACTGGCTTGGACACTCGCAATAAATGATTCTAACCTTACTTGATTAACGTTGTTTTTGCTGTAGAGGCCAGCTAGTTCGCCTGGCGATAATTACAGACGCGAAGCGCGATTTAGCAACGAAAACAAAAATACCAGAGGAAGCGAGTAGCGCGAACCAGCCGCGAGCCCCCCTACTTGCAGCAAAAAAAGCGTCTTTTTATTGATGATGATAGTACTACCAGCGCTATCTCGCCTCGCGGTATTGCAGTTCAGTACGCCGCCGCTACGTATTTGCATGTTATTTTGATACAACAGCCCAAAGCTACAGTTTCGGTTCTCTACCTGGTAGGTGTTCTCTGGTGAGCCATGCAATCTTTCCCGTCCGTCGACTCCCATCGCTCGGGGCTCGTCGGACTTCGCTGACGGCGCCTCGCATACGAGGCGAACGCTCACCTTTTGTTGCCCCTCTGCGTATACGCTCGGCCGAAGGGTGGTACAGTGTCCTAGTGCGTGGCCAAGCTACGCCGACCCGTCTCCCTCCGAGCCAAAGCGAGCACCTTTGCCCTCGTTCGAGCGACCGGGCCTTGGTCCCAGTGTCTCCGTGAATCACTTTTACCACGTAGAAAGCTCGTGGCACCCTGTGTAGTACTTATACGCCTGTGGCGTGGAGAATCCCACTTGCTCTCCCGCCGCTCCTTTCCAACGGGCTGTACTGCGTTTGGTGTTGCCACAGACAATAAAGTGTTGCGACCTCGAGAAGTATCATGTTCTCGCCACGGCGACGGTTAACACGTGCCCTTCGGCTCGCTAAGACCGGGCCCACGCTAAGGGCCGTACGCCTTCGGGATACGTGTCACTACAACTTAAGACGTTCACTAACGATAAAACGCACCTCACGACTTCGCGAAATGCAGAGAACGCAAGCAAGGGAGGAACACTAAAACACGTGAGGGGGTGTGTCATCGCAGACAAATTTTACGGGCGTGCCTTTCCATGCAGTGCAAGGGCTGCACTGCGTAATAATATCGTGGGCCGAGGGCGCTAGAAAAAGAATTTTCGTAACGATAAAACATTGTCGAAACTTCTTTGCTCATTACGCCCACTTCATATTGCTAGTGAAAAAAAAAATGTAATTTGTAAAACGGAGCTAATGCTTTGCCTTTCATTTGACCTTAGTTTTTCAAAAATGGTGGTTGTTGCCCCCGCACCAAGTCGCTGTTTCATCCTAGCCCCATATATCCCCATGCTGATGTTGCGGGCAATAAATAGCTTCTCAACTGCATTTCGCCCGAACTTTTGCGACATTTTTAATAGATTTTGTCTGATCACTGCAGCATGCGCCGGCCGCGGGAAGCAAAATTGGACTACACCACCTCTAGTTTTCGTGACCGCCACGAGGTCAGCATCTGCAGTGGAGATTTCAAAGCGAGTTTATTCTGGTAACGTTCTGGAGAGCCACACCCCACTATGGAAGAGCCACAAGATGTCTGAGTCACGTTAAGAAAGAGCGATGAATGATTAAAAGTGTTAGGTACTTTACCATAGGGGAGAATACAGCCTTCCCTTCGGCCTCACAATTGATGAGGACCTGTATTTAGAAAAAAATGTTTAACGATTTTGAGTACTTCATACTCAACTATGGGAGAGCTGAAAGCCGTCCCTTGGGTATAACCTCGGCGTAGAAGCTGACGAACTGTTTCCAAAAATCAACGTGTAAACTAGTTATTTTTCATTGAATTATTCCGAAAAACCTCCATGTTGAACCAAGTTTTAAGAAAAAGTTTTACTTCCATTTGAAAAAGATTTGCAGTAACCTAAACACTTCAAGGCACCACAAGAAACGTAACAATGCTTACACTTTATCCTTTATAAAACCTTCAGCCCATATTGATGTCTTCATTGGCCGCATAATAGTTATGGCGCACTCAGGTGCATGTGTGTACAGAGCCGTCCACTTCTACACACTTTTCTTTTCTTTCTTTTCTCAAAGAATCCATTTGGGAAACTTTATTCTGGGGAAGCTTTCGCCTTGCTTGCTCCATGAAGATCTCTGTATGACTAGGTACTACCTAGGAACGCGTCTTAAGTTGTTTATCCCCAGGAGAGTTGATTGTCCGTGAAATATGATCGTGAAGTGTGCATGACCGTGTACTCCTGTCACGCTGTCGCTTTCCGCCTCTTCCAGTTTTAACGACTATCGATTGCTGGTTGCTTTCTTGCTTTATTTGAAGGGCCTCGCAATTTCGGAAGTCGATCGCGTAGGCGAACTCTGTTCATGTGTGCATGCATTTTAAGTAAGTAGCTGATCTGAACGATGCAAGCGTGCGTTCTATGGTCGTATAACGTACTTCTATTCCGTATTCTGTATTCTGTTTTCCCTGTTACGTCACGCTTGAGGCAACGTACACACCGAAAGCTCCAACGTTTTTTGTTTTAATTTGTCCGATGAAGAGCGCTCGTTCCCGCCCATAGAGTGCAAACAATACAAGTGTGGCAGTTGGCCTAGTTTACGTTTAAATCTACAGAAATTTCTAGTATTTTTTTGTATTTTGAGAAGAAAAGTTTAAGGGCTTTATCGACTTTCTAGCTAAAAGTTGCAAAAGGGCCGTATATGCAATTTATTTTTTACGCGAGTGAAAAAATCCCTAGTATTTTTGGGTATTTTGAAGAGGAAAATTTAAGGACCTTAGCGACTTTCTGTCTCAGAGCCGTAAAGGGGTCGTGTATTCTATTAATTTTATTCGCGAGCATTTAACGAAAAAGAAGCCATCCCACGAAAACTAAAAGAAATTTGATTTATGGGCTTCGAGCGCTGACATGAATGAATTATATATCTAAAAGTAAATTATACATTTTTGTGTTTTGAGAGTGAAAGCCACATATTACTCGTTTTTGCATTCAATCCAAGTTACATAATGGCTGCTGTGTATAAAAAACAGCTGATCGTCTGTGCGAGCCGCATTTTGCGTCGTGTGATATATAAATATGCGAGAAGAATGTAATCACGTGGTCTAGGCAGTGGTCTAGGTCAATGGAATTCTAAATAATAACTGGGCTGTTCTAACGCTTTTTCACGTCAACAGGGCCCCATCAAAAGTGTGGCCCACGGGACGGTTGTACGCTCTCCCATAGCAGAGTAACTAGTACTCTAAATTGTTACCCACTTTTGCTAAACTTGACCGGGACAGCCTATGGCTCTCCCTTAGTAGAGCGCGTATAGTGCTCTAAAGGGTTCACAATTTGTTCCAAACATGACCGTACTCTTGCTGCGGCTCTCCCATAACTTCTCAGAAGCCGGTGGACAGCCAGAGAACTTATATACGCACCTTAGAGATCGTCTCTCAGCTAAAAGCGCGCTACCACCTTTGTAATTAGGTGACAACTGCAGCAGCAAGGACAAAGGCTGCCTCCGAGCGTGGTGAGTTGGGACGCCTCACACATGTTTACAAGCAGCGGCTGAAACAGTGGAAGTTGCTGTAGCTGTAAGAGTGGCTCTGAAGTGTATATCTGAGCCTTATTGACGTGTAGCTCTAGTTTTGAGAACCTCATAAAAATGCATTAGCTATCTTGACGGCGGGAACATGGCTCGTATGTGAAGTGTTACAGCCGTTGCGGCAGTCCACGCCGGACGTGCACGTTTTATTTGTTCACTAAATGAAGAATGACAGACCCAGTTCATCAATATTATTTAGGATACGATACGCAAATGCGCGGGGCAAAAATACATAGCCACGAATCATTACGGTGAATTCGCGCATATAACAAATCTGCCGAAGGAGTTATTATACAGTTATTTTCAGCAACCAAGAGGCCCTGACTCTTCTACACATCGCTTGGTGTTGGAGCCCAGGGCACTGTGAGGAAGTACGCAGCACAGAGCCTCACCGTTCTACCACACTGTAGTTACAGCCCGGACTGCCACTTCACGACCCGTCGTGCGGTGTTTACAATCGAAGAACACAGAGTTTGGGGAAAGAGAAGAGGATAAGGGGCGAAGAGAGCAGTTTGGCCCACTGCGAATGGCGTTGCGCTTTCCCCCGGTGCTGACACCGGTCTCCCACTGACCTTCACCCGTGGCTCGTATTCCAAGGCGCGTGCGCCCGGCGCCTCGAGTCTCCCCTATTCCGGCATGTGCAGGCAGACCCTCAAGTGCGCTTATACTTGGTGGGGGGAGGGGGGCAGTTAATTCTCCGATTTGTGTATGGGGCAAGTTCTGAGTCACCGGAGACGAGTTTTATGCCTGCATACAGATCATTGAGCCACCACAAAGCAGAGCGTGACTTCTCGTCGGCGCCATACGTTCCTGGTCCGAAGAACATGGCGCTCTGCAGCGTAACTCAAGCCCGGCCCTAGACGTTCCCCCCCAGAGTATAACCAAGCTATGACTCTGTTCGGTTAGCCTAAACACACCGAGATATTGCGTCGGAAAAGCCTGCGCTCACTTACTCCCCGTCCCAAGACGATGATACTCCGCGGTATAACTCATGCCCGGCCTTACAGAGTTATTCATGCAAACGACCAGGACGATCTCGGCGACACTGATGCGTTCGCGACAGTGCTTCAACTACACGACGAAGACAATGCGGCTACATACCTGTCATGTCCGCAGCTCAATTCACACGCTCACGGGCGCGAAAGGTGCACAGACTCTAAAGAGACTCGGCAAGTTTCCGGATAACTGTTTACGTGGTAGAGTTAAAATGCTCGTGTCGCAGAAATTTTGGCGTTGGCGTCGGTGTCGGCGTCATTGAACGTGAGGGCAAAAAACAATGTGCGGGACCGATAATGTGAGAAAGATGTCAAAACATAAACAATTAAAACTACTGATATAAGTGACGATCAAAACCGGGCCGTTTGGTTAGAAAGCTGGTGTTCTACCACACAACCACGCGTCCGCTAGGAAATGCAGTTAAAATAACTTTCTTTGCTTGGGTAGCGGTGAAAGCAACTTTCATGTTTTACAAACACACGCGTCCTGTATGCATGCTTCAAAATACAGCATCTAATATCGCAGAAATATGCGCAGTATAAGCGTACATGGCCATCGAATGCCAGAACATATGATATTCATGGCTTCATGGTTGAAAGCCGGTCACCCACTTTAAAAGACACCCATGTCACTGCGCCCGTTCCCTTAAGGACATGTAGTGGATGATTAGTGATTTCGAAAAGATTTCTCGTGGACAATTTCTCGTATATAATAAAGCATGCTCCACATTACACGGAATGTAGCGATATGCGAAACCCCACCGACACAAGCCACTTTCTTGTTTATCCCTTACAGTTTAGTAATTCACAGTTTAAACTTTTCGAGTAACAACATAAGATAAAAAGTATGCACTAAGTGGTTGAAGTATGCACTATGGACATGATAACGCTATAGGGTTCAACTCTTAAATGCGAAGATTGAGGGTGCCGCAACTTTTTTCTATGAATTCTCCCAAAGGTGAACAGCTCGTGACACGCACCGCAGCCAGAACAGACGTGCTCGAAACATGGTGTGTCATCGCAGCTGCATATAAACAGCAAAACCTTAGTCTAAGTGATACTTCAGCTTGTTGCTGCTTTAATGAACCGTGCTCACGCAGAAAAAAAGTACATGCTTCATGCCCGAGGGACACCTTTACTTCATGCGAGTATAACAAAATCGTTTTGACCGACGCAGTTATAAGACTTACGCAGTTATATGAACAATGACCACAGTGAAAAAATTCTTTGCATATGTTCGTGTAGGGCAATGTTATTCACAACGTTAACGTGCTTTGAGGTAAACATGATCGCTATGTCTCAGCAAAAGGCAACAGAATCGAAAGTTGGGCTAGTCGGATATGCATGGTATAACTATCAATTAAAGCGCACGAAAAACAGACATGAAGAGAGGACAAGCGCTTTCTCGCAACTAAACTCTTTTTTAGAAAGGGCAGAATATATATACAGGCAACTAAAAACCACGACGTATGCGTGTGCAGGCAAAAAAGTACATCAGTGGCACATTGAGAACACATGGTAAAAAAAGACAGATTATCTCGGAACATAATCTAGAAAAACAAACTCTTTATCGTGCAGCAAAACAGAAGGCTGGCTGACGCATTGTTCCCCTCTTTTTCTTATGTGAAAAGCTTCAGTCAGCTCACGAGTTAATTTATTTTTTGACCGAAAAACCACTTCAGTATCCTGAAAAAGAGGATAACAACCGCACTCTCTGCAATGAGCCGCGAGATGCGATGCACCCACAGATTTCAAGGAAGAATCGTGCTCTCTGAGACGAACATTGACGCATCTTCCCGACTGACCAATATACACTTTACCACAGCTAAAAGGAGTCATGTAAACAACGCCCATTGCGCACTCCATGAACTTTTTGCTGTGTTTCATGCGACATTGCGGAAACTCTTTGCGCATGCGTGAACACATAGACTGCAGTTTGCCTTTGGCTGAGAAAAGCACATCGACTTTATATCTATTACCTAATTGCTTAAGTTCATGTGAAGTCTTATTAAGGTAAGGAATCACTGATATCCTCCTACCTTTTCTATTCTCTTCGCGACGCTCCGAGAGGTTCCCTTGCAATTTAAGTTTCTTAATCATGTTGTTACAAACGGACGTGATGACATCATTAGGATACCCTGCTTCTAATAGTTTCTTTACTTGACTATGAAAGCTCATTTTCATTCTGTGTTGACAGGACTTTTTTAGAGAAAAACCCAAGCTCGTAGTAACGATACCTCTCTTCACCAGCTTAGAGTGGCGCGACCTGTAATTGAGTATAGGCTTTACGGATCTGGGACAATAATACCAGCAAACATGCTGGGGTTCAAAGACCAAGTTGAGATCTAGAAATTGCAGTTGATTTAGTCGCGGCAATTCAAAAGAAAAGTTTAGTTTCTTGCCTGTTTCTTTAAAAATCTTGACAATATTCACAACATCTCGCATAAAGTCTGAGGACGTAGTGAACACAAGAAAATCGTCGACTTATCTGAAGACGCGAACCGGGAGTCCTGAAAAGTGAAGTGCCACATCAATTTTTCCGAGAAAAATTTCGCTTAAGATCGGAGCTACTGAAGAGCCTATGCATATCCCTGATTTCTGGACAAAAAGATATCCACTCCAAGCCACAAAAGTTGACTTCAGGTAGAAGCTAACTAACTCTATAAAACTGGATACAGAAGTTCCACACTTAAGGCTGAAAGACAATTCATCATTATCTTGCACGATGCAGCTTTGAACACTTGCCATCAGCTCATCTTGAGGTATCGAATAGTACAGGTCCTCAATGTCTATACTAAAAGCCCTACATTTGCTAGAACTATTGGTGCTCAGATACTGTACCACCTCTTCGGAATTACGGACACGATAAGGATCCGGGATAGCAAGAGTTTCTAAACAGCTTTGCAGGTATCTAGAAACAACACTTTGCCACGTGTCTCTTTCGGACACAATCCCTCTAAAAGGCATTTCTGGCTTGTGTGTTTTGACCGAAAAAAATATATCAAGTTCAGATCGCTTAGCAGATTTGACCTCAGAAGCTAACCGCTCAAAATTCAAGTCAGAGAACAAAGAACAAGCATTTTTCTTCACTTTTGAACACTTGCGATTTGCAGGCACAAAGTTATTGTCGAGTGCTTTCACGGCCTTCTCCGAAAAGTTTCCCTCATCTATAACAACAAAGAAACCTTCCTTGTCAGCTACAAGAAGTTGTAGTTTGTTATCTGCCAAAAACTTACAAATTGAGCGAACTCTGTATCTACACTGTGCGTTCGTCTCAGTCTTAACAATGGCATCCACACACTCCAAAATGCATCTGGGTCGCTCCTCTTCCACCACTTCCCTGAAAATGGACCGTGCTAACACCAACTTGTCCACCCGCTTGAGTGACGGCTCGAAACGAAACTTGGGACCACGACCAAGAACATTAAGATGCTTGTCAGGAAGTGTTGTGGCGCTGAGGTTCAACACTTTTCCAGCTTGCGCAAGCGACTTCTTGCTTTTTGGAAGTAGTGGAAGAACTTGTCGCCAGAGATACTCGGCCGTGTCGTTGCCAGTGCGGCACCAGTCCCTGTAGAACGGCTGCCAGCTAGTACCATGAATCAAGCTTGCCGACACCTTCAACCAGTCCTTGTATCTCCTTACTTGCCAGAGCAAATCGGACCGCAGAATTCGGCCCATTCTTCTTGAATGCCTGACGGAGGGTAGAAACCATCCACACATGGCTTGAAGATCGGTTTTTCAGGACTCCCGGTTCAGGACTCCCGGTTCAGGACTCCCGGTTCGCGTCTTCAGATACGTCGACAATTTTCTTGTGTTCACAACGTCCTCAGATTTTATGCGAGATGTTGTGAATATTGTCAAGATTTTTAAAGAGACAGGCTAGAAACTAAACTGTTCTTTTGAATTGCCGCGACTAAATCAACTGCAATTTCTAGATCTCAACTTGGTCTTTGAACCCCAGCATGTGTTCTGGTATTATTGTCCCAGATCCGTAAAGCCTATTCTCAATTACAGGTCGAGCCACTCTAAGCTGGTGAAGAGAGGTAGTGTTACTACGAGCTTGGGTTTTGCTCTAAAAAAGTCCTGTCAACACAGAATGAAAATGAGCTTTCATAGTCAAGTAAAGAAACTAGTAGAAGCAGGGTATCCTAATGATGTCATCACGTCCGTTTGTAACAACATGATTAAGAAACTTAAATTGCAAGGGAACCTCTCGAAGCGTCGCGAAGAGAGTAGAAAAGGTAGGAGGATATCAGTGATTCCTTACCTTCATAAGACTTCACATGAACTTAAGCAATTAGGTAATAGATATAAAGTCGATGTGCTTTTCTCAGCAAAGGCAAACTGCAGTCTGTGTGTTCACGCATGCACAAAGAGTTTCCGCAACGTCGCATGAAACACAGCAAAAAGTTCGTGGAGTGCGCAATGGGCGTTGTTTACATCACTCCTTTTAGCTGTGGTAAAGTGTATATTGGTCAGTCGGGAAGATGCGTCAATGTTCGTCTCAGAGAGCACGATTCTTCCTTGAAATCTGTGGGGGCATCGCATCTCGCGGCTCATTGCAGAGAGTGCGGTTGTTATCCTCTTTTTCAGGATACTGAAGTGGTTTTTTGGTCAAAAAATAAATTAACTCGTGAGCTGACTGAAGCTTTTCACATAAGAAAAAGAGGGGAACAATGCGTCAGCCAGCCTTCTGTTTTGCTGCACGATAAAGAGTTTGTTTTTCTAGATTATGTTCCGAGATAATCTGTCTTTTTTTACCATGTGTTCTCAATGTGCCACTGATGTACTTTTTTGCCTGCACACGCATGCGTCGTGGTTTTCAGTTGCTGTATATATATTCTGCCCTTTCTAATAAACAGTTTAGTTGCGAGAAAGCGCTTGTCCTCCCTTCATGTCTGTTTTTCGTGCGCTTTAATTGATAGTTATACTCAGCAAAAGGCTTATTAAAAAAAAGTAATGCAGCACATCAAAATGACAAACGCTTGACAGAGCTAATAATTTTTGCTGGGTAAGCCGCTCCAAAACATAACCAAAGAGCCGGCGTTCTTTCGCGGCAAATCGGCTGGCGATGGTTCTTGTGAAAACAAATATGAAAAAAAAATTGATGATAACAGCCGCTAAGCACGGCTGCATGAAAGAGGAGGACGAAGTGAGTTATCGTTTGATCCTGGACTGGCGCCATCTTGCTCGTCGAGTTCTGTGCGTTGTAAATAGACTATTATTGAAGTTACTATTAACATTACTGGTGGAGGTGCGGGGTATCGATACCAGTACCTCTTGCATCATATTCCGCTACATCATATCCCGGTAAAAAGAACCTTGTTTAAAGGGGAAACAGTGGGTGCTAACGCTTACACTGTCGGCGGCGTTGCACAGCAGAGAAATCTGGGGAGGCGCTGAGCACGCAGTGATGAACCGGTGTTTCCTACTGGAACATGCCAATCGCTGCTAATAGGCAATGAGAGATAGAAGACGCCATTTGGACTCAGATACCCGCAGTCCGCTCTTAGTTAACGCACACGCTGCGAATTATAAATGCGAAGCATTTTGTTGCGAACTTCAGCGACTTTGACCGTATCTATCTATCTATCTATCTATCTATCTATCTATCTATCTATCTATCTATCTATCTATCTATCTATCTATCTATCTATCTATCTATCTATCTATCTATCTATCTATCTATCTATCTATCTATCTATCTATCTATCTATCTATCTATCTATCTATCTATCTATCCTGGACGTTTGGATTATGGGATTTATAAAAAATTTGGTACGACATAACGAGACTGTGTGACGAGCATAACTGACTAGTCATAACAGGATAATGATGACATGTATGGTATGAATGTCATGATTGACATGTCATGATTGACATGTCATGATTTTGCTGCTCCTGCAGTGGCTTCGTTCACATAACATATTGCAAAACTGGTATCAGTCAGTCAGTCAAAGAACTTTATTTGGTCCTGAGAAGACTAGAATGCCCCCGTCAGGGGGTACCGTCTGGGGGCCCCGCCCATGATGGCACCGGGAGGTTAAAGCTCTCGGCGACTTCGCGGGCACTCTGGAGAGCCCTTGGCTGCTGGTCCTTTGCGGAGCTGGTGATAAGCTGGAGCCAGTCTTCCTCAGTGGAGGGAGACCCTGAGCCCCCGTGCAAGTCGTGACACTGCCACAGCGTGTGCTGGAGGGTGCACCGCGGATGACAACAGCGCGGACAGCGTGGGTCTATTCCGTCTACGAATTTTGACCAAATAAACGGACAAGGATACGTGTTTGTTTGTAACATTCGCAGGGTGATTGCCTGTGGTCTGTTTAGATGTGGGTGTGGAAGCGGAAACTTCCTACGCACTAGCTGATAGTGCTTACAGACCTCGTTGAAAGTGAGGAGAGGGTCCGTTTGCCACTGCCCTCCCTCAGCCTCCGAGTTCCCACTTCCGGTGCGGTGTGTGGGACCTCGCGCCTGGGAGTGTGCAACTTCGTTGGCGTTTGGGATGGTCTCGTGAGCATCACTGCCCAAATGACCAGGGAACCAAATTATATGCTTTTTGTCTGTCCAAGATGCAGTAGAAAGAACGCGCGTGGCTTATTTGCAGACCGAGCCTTTCATAAATGCTCTAGTGGCGGCTCGCGAGTCCGTGTAAATAGTAGAACGGTTAGTTGTGGCCATGGCGATGGCCACTGCCACCTGTTCGGCTTTGTCGGCATCCAAATTTTTGAGCGTAAGTGATGTCAGCAGCTCTCCCCGTAACGACGTAGCTGCTGAAACAAAGTGATTGGAAGCTGCGTATTGCGCTGCGTCAACGAAGGTGACATTGTCCTCAATCGTAGCCGCTGTTTGAAGAAGGGCTCTGGCCCTTGCTTTGCGTCTGCCGCAGTTGTATTGGGGGTGCATGTTTGTAGGTACCTGAGATACTGTATACATTTCCCTGAATTTGATAGGGAGCGCGCACTCCCTCTGTCTGGCAAAGGGAGACCGTATACAATTATGCGCTAGTAACTGTCTGCCAGCCTCCGTGGAAGCCAGTCTTTCAACTTGGGGACCTGTTGTGCCTCTACTATTTCGTTGAAGGTGTTGTGGACACCCAGTGCTATTAGATGTTCTGTACTGGTGCTCTGTGGGAGACCCAGTACCTTTTTTATGTTCTTGCGAATTATTGATTCTAATCGGGCTTCATCCCTCCTGCTCCACTTGTGGGCCAGGATGTAGTAGTTGATGTGGCTAATTAGGAAGGCGTGAAAGAGTCTACGAAGGTTCTCCTCAGATAACCCCCTTCGTTTGTTGGCCACCCTCGTGATTTATTTTGTCATGGAATATGCCCCGCCGCGGTGGTCTAGTGGCTAAGGTACTCGGCTGCTGATCCGCAGGTCGCGGGTTCACATCCCGCTGCGGCGGCTGCAGTTCCGATGGAGGCGGAAATGTCGAGGCCCGTGTGCTCAGAGTTGGGTGCACGTTAAAGAACCCCAGGTGGTCAAAATTTCCGGAGCCCTCCACTACGGCGTCTCTCATAATCATATGGTGGTTTTGGGACGTTAAACCCCACAAATCAATCATTTGTCATGGAATCGGCTTTGGCTTCGATCCGTTCTAACGTGTAGGTGTTACTGCCATCCTCCTCTAGGAACATACCGAGGATTCTAACTTTCTTTACGATCGGAAAAATAGAGCCGTTCATTGTGGTGATCAAGATATCGGGGAAACTTCCTTTCTTTTCTTCGATTGTTGGCCGGTAAAGGAGCAGTTCCGATTTATTAGCCGACAAGCAGAGTCCTGCCTTGTGAAGAAAATCTTCGACAACCCTGATCGCTGTTTGTATTCGCTCTTCAATTTGCCCATCACTACCTCCCTCGCCCCAGACGGTGATGTCGTCAGCGTAGAAGACATGACAAAGACTTTCAATCTCGGCCAGACTATGGAAAAGTTCTCTCAGCGATAAGTTAAATAGAAATGGGGATAGCACTGTCCCTTGTGGAGTGCCTCTGGGTCCAAGATCAAACGTCTTCGAGCCGAGAGATCCTCCGCGAATGGTGGCTTTTCTATTCTTAAGAAATGAGCTGAAGTAGTTGTAAAAATGTTCTCCTAGACCCGCTTCTTCAATGGAATGAAGGATGTGAGAGTGTTTGACCTTGTCGAAGGCCTTTTCCAGGTCAAGTGCATGAACAGCTCTTGTGTCACTGGAGACCCTGCCAATGAGCTTGTGTTTTAAAAGCAACATTACATCCTGCGTTGACATGGACGGCCTGAATCCAATAAAATATAATTGGGAAGAGATTCCTTTCCTCATCAAATTTAGTGGCCCGCTTGAGGATAACGTGCTCGGCGACCTTACCTACACATGAAGTGAGAGATATATAGGTATAGAATCAGAGTATTTCAATACTTTTACTGGTCGTGAAGCTTCGCCGTAACTCTAAGGGAGAGCTTTATGCGCTACGATCGGAGTCCGTGGGGCAACGCTGCATCACCGCACAGGGCATCGGGCAGACCGGACGGAAACTAGCTACTGGTGCTGCTATGGTGTGAATGCACAATATGGTGGTGGGCCACCGCGCAGTTTATCACCGTATGTATACTAACGTGACTACTGGGATGTGCATGAAGATCGGGAAGAATACCGTACACCTGCTGGGTACCTGGGTTGTCGATTTGGTTACAAAAGAAATGACGAAAAAATGGCAGCATATCCACGGAGTGAATGATGGATAGTGGGGCGAAGCATCCGTCCGTCCATTCGTTCCTGCTTCCGTCCATCCATGCGTGCGTCTGTGTGGCCGCCCGTGCGTCCATCCACCCATCTGTGCGTGCGCCTGTTCGTGCGTCCGCACGTTCATCTGTGCGTTAACACCCGTCGCAAGCCCGGAGCGGTGAGTAGAAACCACTTCAGTTTTTTAAGGACGGTTGCTTGTTGGGCTAGTTGGTTCATTTCAACATATGTAGTTTTTTTGCCAATGAGTGTGTAGGCGTTACATGGTGGCAGCGCATTGCAATATTGAATTTTAAAGTTTTCAACGTCTCAATCTCTCACTGAAAAAACGTGCGTTACATGCGGCGTGGCTGAACGTGGGAACGAGTCGCTGACTCAATAGTTATTTCTGATATTATATCGCCAGATAACACAGTCCAGACGGTTGCGATGAAAGAAGGCAAATATATCACTGTTGCCGCGCGTGTGTCTTCGTAGCGAGCCCATATATTAGTGCAAAAAACCTACGAGTTGATAGTTTACCGCAGTTGAATTTGAGAAACATCGCATAATTATGGGGGTGGTTTTGCTATAGTATGACAAAGAAAGGATCACATAAATTAGAAATACTTCTTTTTCTGCCACAGCCTCCTGGCCAACCTGACATGGAAGCAGCTGTGTACAATGGGGAAGAAACCTGCTACTTGACATGCCTTGAGAATAAGCAGCCCTCAGTAATACACGTGTTATGGGTACCATTACATATATGTATAAAATACTGACGTTTACTAGTTACTTTGGAAAATTTTATGCATTTATATCTGGTGATGTTACTTGTTTTTCCAGACTGCTATGACACGACAGTATGACTACTTCCGAATGTCCTCGTTAAAACATCTGAATGTCCACTACAACAGGTCTTCTCGAACTTCTCACATGCCATGCCATATTTGTGAATGCTTTACTGAGCATATCGTAGAGGGGTGCTTTAGATTGGCTACAAGCATTCGCTGCCTTCCGTGGCATGGAATCTACACTTCAATAACAGTGAAACTGTAACACTATTAGTTAGATTGTGTGGCACTTCTGAGCTCGAACACACAGGTTTGATCCCAGCCACAGTGGCCGTATTTCAATGCGGGTGAAATGCTAAGACGCTTAATTGTGCGCATAAGGGTTTGTTTGATTCGCCTGCCCCACATGATCCATTTTACAAAGTGCTGCACCTCGCCATTCGTTGCAGTGATGCAGCAATGTCATCGTCTAAACCGTGCCATTTATTTCAAAAAGCGCAGGAGAGGTACAGCACCAAAACTAGTTCATAAATTTTTCTGCACCTCCTACTCTGACGGCTCTGGTTTGGTGCAGCCGCACGCACAGTTTAACAAATAACATAGCATTAGACATAGGTACCGCACAGCCTTCTACCAATGCGGCGTGTTTTGCCAAGATGTTAGCACCTGATTAAATTAAGCGAGCAAAAATAAGGATTCCACCTTGTCGGCACCATGTCATTCACTTGTGATGCCGCACTGCTGAACTCGGGCTGCAAAAGTTCTGAACTTTTGCACAGCTGTGGACCAGTTCCCATTGGTGCAGGTGAACTAAACTGACCCTTATAAGATGGAAGCTTGAAAGTATAAAAAGTCTATGAACATGAGGTATCAGAGCAAATGTTTCGACAAGCAGTCTTGTCTCCTGCGAGCCTACGATGTCATTTGTTTTAACCCCTGGAAGCCAGAATCAATCTAAATTTGCCCACTACTGTACAACTCATGATCAATTTGTAGTGGGCATGTGAATCGTTAGAAATTATAATTGCATTACTAAATGAACCCCCCCCCCCTCAAGTGAGGGGCATTAACAGGCTTTACGACATTTAGTTGTGCCTTGTGAGAATTTACAAACAACTCCCAGAACTGTTTTGTCTTAATTAACTGTGTTTAGCTCATACAAGTTTACAAAAAGATGCGCCAAAGCTCATAGGGCTGCACTCAATTGCTATAGCTTGCTTTAGCTTTGCACATATAATCAAAGTGCTCCTAAAATAATATATCATAAACGTGATGAGCACTTGCAGCATGGCTTCCTCAAAGACGTGAATGATGTCGTAAACAGCAAGATTGTGTTCATTCGATGTGTTACTGTTTTTTTTTACATATAGCAGAGAAACCGCCCAGATTTTTTTGAGCACTTCTGCTTCTATTTAAATTAAGTAGACATAACTATAGTGTCTACTACTATAAAGTGAAATTCTGTGCACTACCGTCATGAAAATAATCTAGGAAATTGTACAGGTAGTTGAAACATACATGATCTCGGCTTATCCACAGCCACACTGCAAGATAGTACGTATTTCAAGTCGTAACCTCTAAAAGTGGCAGGAACTAAACAACTTCAGCTTTGAAGCACAAGTATACTGAAAAAGTAAACAAAATAACAAGTGCGTAATAAATGTGACATTTATTGATCCAGTATTTGGACTGATTCACACCATGTACTACCAATTGATTTCAGGAGTACTTGCTTGCAAGAGAGTGCTCAAGTTCTATCGATATGTCGTCTATGCAAAAATGAGGTTTTGCTCAGAGCTGAGCAGATAGTGTACTGTAAGAACACCAACAAAGATGTACAAACAACAAAATTGTACAATGCATGCCTAAAGCCTATTTTCTTAGAATTGGGCCTTTTCGATCAGTAAGCACACACCTAATAGCTGTTCCTTTAGCATACATGTTCGCTGCAGACCGGTCATTACCTGCGACGAGAAATTCTAGCTGTCGTAACTGTGTATCTTAACGTTAAAAATAAATGTAGCCAGCCTGAAATATTTTGGGCCCTTCATCTAAATATATATTGCCTATGATATGGGCTCACGGGTGAGAATAAAAAGTAGTACCCACCCTGTCGACTTGACGCGACATTGCACAATTGTGAACTACTCAATGTAGCATTGCAGAGCGAGGAAAATTCAGAACTGCATGCATTCGCGATTGCTTATTTTAAAAAAATAGCAAAACGTCATTGCTCTCGGTGCGCGAGCTATCTATCGGCAATGTGCAAGCTTACTTCACGATGCCACATCATGGATTCACTTCACTTCAAGATAAACACTACAGGGCAAGCGCCGCATCTGACGGCAGAATCGGACTTTTGTACTGAAGCCACGCTATTCAACTCGAACGCCGCTACACAATGAGAGCGACATTCATTCAGCGATCTCGATGTTGAGTTATATGCATATGCTTGTTAGCTTTCAAGACTCTTTACACATGGGTTGAAAGCTTTCGAGATGTATGTGTATGAGTGACTTGTTTAGTTCGGACCTGACCGTATACATTGGTTTTATCGGATTGGACACTCGCAATAAACGATTGTAACCTTACTTGATTGACGTTGTTTTTGCTGTAGAAGCCAGCTAGGTCGCCTGGCGATAATTACAGACGCGAAGCGTGATTTAGCAACGAAAACAAAAATACCAGAGGAAGCGAGTAGCGCGAACCAGCCGCGAGCACCCCTACTTGCAGCAAAAAAAGCGTCTTTTTATTGATGATGATAGTACTACCAGCGCTATCTCGCCTCGCGGTATTGCAGTTCAGTACGCCGCCGCTACGTATTTGCATGTTATTTTGATACAACAGCCCAAAGCTACAGTTTCGGTTCTCTACCTGGTAGGTGTTCTCTGGTGAGCCATGCAATCTTTCCCGTCCGTCGACTCCCATCGCTCGGGGCTCGTCGGACTTCGCTGACGGCGCCTCGCATACGAGGCGAACGCTCACCTTTTGTTGCCCCTCTGCGTATACGCTCGGCCGAAGGGTGGTACAGTGTCCTAGTGCGTGGCCAAGCTACGCCGACCCGTCTCCCTCCGAGCCAAAGCGAGCGCCTTTGTCCTCGTTTGAGCAACCGGGCCTTGGTCCCGGTGTCTCCGTGAATCACCTTTACCACGTAGACGTGCTCGTGGCACCCTGTGTAGTACTTATACGCCTATGGCGTGGATTAACCCATTTGCTTTCCCGCCGCTCCTTTCCAACGGGCTGTACTGCGTTTGGTGTTGCCACAGACAATAGAGAGTTTTAGTGCTGGGTACGCATTCTCTTGGGGCGATGCGGGCTTGGGAGCGCGCGGCGTTGCGCGCCCAACCCATACCCAACCGGAATGCCTTTTAGTTGGCGCCACGGTGGCACGCACGCAAACGCAAGCCGCACGAATTTCACACGCGCTCGCAGAGCCATAGTGTCTTGTCGCGTAAATATTATTCAAGTCTTTTTATGATTTAAAAAGTTAATTAAACATACATAGTGATCGGGACACTTTTTTTATTGTGTACAGTTATCTGGTATACGCAAAAAAAATGAAAAATACAAGTTTACTGTAACGACAGTGTCGACAACTTGTGACACCTTGTGCAACCGCAGTCATGAACATGTTAGCTTACCCGTAATGTTTTTGAGGTGAAAATGAATAAAAAGGTTACTCATTTGTAGTATTGCCGCTGCGCAGTTTTTGCACCAGATGTACAATGCACAATGTTTCTGCAATAACAAAGTTGTGGTTGTCTGCTTCACTATGACCGCACTAGATGGCGCCACCCATTCAGCTGGTCGGGGGCTGGCATATGTTTTTTAGTTTCTATGTTCCAGGCCATTCTAGCTTTGGAAATCTGGCTAAAACCGTGTAATTGCTATAAGTGCTCGCACTTTGGCTTATTTTAACTCGACGGCTAGAGTATCCGCAGTGCGGATACCGTGAGCTCTTGCGAAGGTGGACCGCGCGGACGCATGGCCCCATCGCCCCAGCGATGTTACGACGCATCTGTTTGGAGTTTCGCGCATGCGCAATACCGCCGCTCCAACGTACTGGGTACGCAAGCCGCTTGGGTACCCAGCACTAAAACTCCCTAATAAAGTGTTGCGACCTCGAGCAGTATCATGTTCTCGCCACGGCGACGGTTAACACGTGCTCGCTAAGACCGGACGCACGCTAGGGGCCGTACTCCTTCGGGATACGTGTCACTACAACTTAAGACGTTCACTAACGATGAAACGCACCTCACGATTTCGCGCAATGCAGAGAACGCAAGCAAGAGAGGAACACTAAAACACGTGAGGGGTTGTGTCATCGCAGATGAATTTTACGGGCGTGCCTTTCCATGCAGTACAAGGGCTGCACTACGTAATAATATCGTGGGCCGAGGGCGCTAGAAAAAGAATTTTCGTAACGATAAAACATTGTCGAAACTTCTTTGCTCATTACGCCTACTTCATATTGCTAGTGGAAAAAAATGTCATTTGTAAAACAGAGCGAATGCTTTGCCTTTGATTTGACCTTATTATTTCAAAAATGGTGGTTGTTGCCCCCGCACCAAGTCGCTCTTTCATCCCAGCCCCATAATTCCCCATGCTGATGTTGCTGGCAATAGCTTCTCAACTGCATTTCGCCCAAACTTTTGCGACATTTTTATTAGACTTTGGCCGATCACTGCAGCATGCGCCAGCCGCGGGAAGCAAAATTGGACTACACCGCCCCTAGATTTTGTGACCGCCACGAGGTCCGCATCTGCAGCGGCGATTTCAACCTGAGTTTATTTTGATAACGTTCTGGAGAGCCACACATCACTATGGAAGAGCCACAAGATGTCCCAGTCACGTTAAGAAAGAGCGATTAACGATTAAAAGTGTTTGGTACTCTACAATAGGGGAGAATACACCTCTCCCTTTGGCCTCACACTTGATGAGGAACTGTATTTAGAAAAAATGTTTAACGATTTTGAGTACTTCGTACTCAACTATGCAAGAGCTGAAAGCCGTCCCTTGGGTGTAACCTCGGCGTAGACGATGGCGAACTGCTTCCAAAAATCAACGTGTAAACTTGATATTTTCCGTCGTATTATTCCGAAAAACCTCCATGTTGAACCAAGTTTTGAAAAAATGTTTTACTTCAATTTGAAAAAGACTTGCCGTAACCTAAACACTTCAAGGCACCAAGAGAAACGTAACAATGCTTACACTTTATTCTTTAACAAACCTTTAGCACATATTGTTGTCTTAATTGGCCGCATAATAGTTATGGCGCGCTCACGTGCATGTGTGTACAGAGCCGTCTACTTCTACACACTTTTCTTTTCTTTCTTTTCTCAAAGAATCCATTTGGGAAACTTTATTATGGGGAAGCTTTCGCCTTGCTTGCTCCATGAAGATCTCTGTATGGCTAGGTACTACCTAGGAACGCGTCTTAAGTTGTTTATCCCCAGGAGAGTTGATTGTCCGTGAAATATGATCGTGAAGTGTGCATGACCGTGTACTCCTGTCACGCTGTCGCTTTCCGCCTCTTCCAGTTTTAACGACTATCGATTGCTGGTTGCTTTCTTGCTAATTTGAAGGACCTCGCAATTTCTGAAGTCGATCGCGTAGGCGAACTCTGTTCATGTGTGCATGCACCTTAAATAAGTAGCTGATCTGAACGGTGCAAGCGTGCGTTCTATGGTCGTATAACGTACTTCTATTCCGTATTTTTTATTATGTTTTTTCTGTTACGTCACCCTTGAGGCGCCGTCCACACCGAAAGCTCCAACGTTTCCTTTTTTTTTTGAATTTGTCCAATGAAGAGCGCTCGTTGCCGCGCATAGAGTGAAAACAAGACAAGTGTGGCAGTTGGCCTAGTTTACGTTTAAATCTAGGGAATTTCTAGTATTTTTTTGTATTTTCAGCAGAAAAATTTAAGGACTTTAGCGACATTCTAGGTAAAAGTTGCAAAAGGGCCGTATATTCAATTTATTTTTTTACGCGAGTGAAAAAATCCCTAGTATTTTTAGGGTAATTTGAAGAGGAAAATTTAAGGACCTTAGCGACTTTCTGTCTGAGAGCCGTGAAGGGGACGTGTATTCTAATAATTTTATTCGCGAGCATGTAACGACAAAAAAACCATCCCACGAAAATTAAAAGAAATTTGATTTATGGGCTTCGAGAGCTGACATGAATGAATTATATTGCTAAAAGTAAATTATACATTTTTGTGTTTTGAGAGTCAAAGCCACATATTACTCGTTTTTGCATTCAATCCAAGTTACATAACGGCTGCTGTGTATAAAAAACAGCTGATCGTCTGTGCGAGCCGCATTTTGCGTTGTGTGGCATATAAATATGCGAGAAGAATGTAATCGCGTGGTCTAGGCAGTGGTATAGGTCAATGGAATTGTAAATAATATCTGGGCTGTTCTAACGCTTTTTTACGTCAACAGGGCCCCATCAAGTGTGAGGCCCACGGGACGGTTGTACGCTCTCCCATAGCAGAGTAACTAGTACTCTAAATTGTTACCCACTTTTTCTAAACTTGACCGGGACAGCCTATGGCTCTCCCTTAGTAGAGCGCGTATAGTGCTCTAAAGGGTTCAAAATTTGTTCCAAACATGACCGTACTCTTGCTGCGGCTCTTCCATGACTTCTCAGAAGCCGGTGGACAGCCAGAAAACTTATATACGCACCTTAGAGATCGTCTCTCAGCTAAAAGAGCGCTACCACCTTCCGTAATTAGGTGACAACTGCAGCAGCAAGGACAAAGGCTGCCTCCGAGCGTGGTGAGTCGGGACGTCTCGCACATGTTTACAAGTGGCGGCCGAAACAGTGGAAGTTGCTGTAGCTATAAGAGTAGCCCTGAAGTGAATATGTGAGCCTTATTGACGTGTAGCTCTAGTTTTGAGAACCTCATAAAAAATGCATTAGCAATCTTGACGGCGGAAACATGGTGAAGTGTTCTAGCCATTGCGGCAGTCTACATCACACGTGCACGTTTTAATTTGTTCACTAAATGAAGAATGACAGACCCAGTTCATCAATATAATTTAGGATACGATACGCAAATGCGCGGGGCAAAAATACATAGCCATGAATCATTACGGTGAATTCGCGCATATAACAAATCTGCCGAAGGAGTTATTGAGTTATTATACAGTTATTTTCTTTTCGCGACGTTGACGCGAGAGGTAATGGGGGCAACCAAGAGGCCCTGACTCTTCTACACATCGCTTGGTGTTGGAGGGTAGGGCACTGCGAGAAAGTACGCAGCACAGAGCCTCACCGTTCTACCACCCTGTAGTTACAGCCCGGACTGCCACTCCACGACCCGTCGTGCGGTGTTTACAATAGAAGAACGCAGGGTTTGGGGAAAGAGAAGAGGATGAGGGGCGAAGAGAGCAGTTTGGCCCAGTGCGAATGGCGTTGCGCTTTCCCCCGGTGCTGACACCGGTCTCCAACTGACCTTCACCCGTGGCTCGTACTCCAAAGCGCGTGCGCGCGCGCCGCCTCGAGTCTCCCATAATCCTGCATGTGCAGGCAGACCCCCAAGTGCGCTTATACTTGGTGGGGGAAGGGGGGGCAGTTAATTCTTCGATTTGTGTATGGGGCCAGTTCTGAGTCGCCGGAGACGAGTTTTATGCCCTCAAACAGATCATTGAGCCGACTCAAAGCCGAGCGTGACTTCTCGTCGGCGCCATCCGTTCCTGGTCCGAAGAACATGGCGCACTGCAGCGTAACTCAAGCCCGGCCCTAGACGTTCCCCCTCAGAGTATAACCAAGCTATGGCTCTGTTCGGTTAGCCTAAACACGCCGAGATATTGCATCGGAAAAGCCTGCGCTCACTTACTCCCCGTCCCAAGACGATGACACTCCGCGGTATAACTCATGCCCGGCCTTACAGAGTTATTCATGCAAACGACAAGGACGATCTCAGCAACACTGATGCGTTCGCGACAGTGCCTCAACTACACGACGAAGACAATGCGGTTACGTACCTGTCATGTCCGCAGCTCAATTCACACGCTCAAGTCGTGGGCGCAAAAGGCGCACAGACTGTAAAGAGACTCGGCAAGTTTCCGGATAACTGTACACGCGATAGAGCTAAAAAGCTCGTGACGCAGAAATTTTGGCGTTGGCGTCGGTGTCAGCGTCATTGGCCGTGAGGGCAAAAACAACGTACGGGACCGATAATGTGAGAAAGATGTCAAAACATAAACAATTAAAAATACTGATATAAGGGACGATCTAAACCGGGCCGTTTGGTTAGAAAGCCGGTGTTCTACCACACAACCACGCGTCCGCTTGGAAATGTAGTGAAAATAACTTTCTCTGCTCGGCAATGCAGTGAAAGCAACTTTCATGCTTTACAAACACACGCGTCCTGTATGCATGCTTCAAAATACAGCACTAATATCGCAGAAATTATGCGCAGTATAAGTGTACACAGCCATCCAATGTCGGAAAAGGTGATTTTCATGCTTCATGGTTGAAAGCCAGTCACCCACTTTAAAAGGCACCCATGTCACTGCGCCCATTCCCTTAAGGACATGTAGTGGATGATTAGTGATTTCGAAAAGATTTCCCGTGGACAATTGCTCGTATATAATAAAGCATGCTCCACATTACACGGAATGTATAGCGATATGCGAAATCCCACCGACACAAGCCACTCTCATGTTTATCGCTTACAGTTTAGTAATTCACAGTTTAAACTTTTCGGGTAACAACATAAGATAAAAAGTATGCACTAAGTGGTTGAAGTATGCACTAAGGACATGATAACGCTATAGGGTTCAACTCTTAAATGCGAAGATTGAGGGTGCCGTAACTTTTTTCTATGAATTCTCCCAAAGGTGAACAGCTCGTGACACGCACCGCAGCCAGAACAGACATGCTCAACACATGGTGTGTCATCGCAGCTGCATATAAACAGCAAAACCATAGTTTAAGTGATACTTCAGCTCGTTGCTGCTCTAATGAACCGTGCCCCCGCAGAAAAAAAGTACATGCTTCATGCCCGAGGGACACCTTTACTTCTTGCGAGTATAACGAAATCGTTTTGACCGACGCAGTTATAAGACTTACGTAGTTATATTGACCACAGTGAAAAAATTCTTTGCATATGTTCGTATAGGGCAATGTTATTCACAAGGTTAAGGTGCTTTGAGGTAAACATGATCGCTATGTTTCAGCAAAAGGCTTATTCCAAAAAAAAAAAGTAATGCAGCACATCACAACGACAAACGCTCGACAGAGCTAATAATTGTTGCTGGGTAAGCCGCTCCAAAACATAACCCAAGACCCGGCGTTCTTTCGCGGCCAATCGGCTTGCGATGGTTCTTGTGAAGAAAAAAAAAGAAAAAAAATTGATACATAACAGCCGCTAAGCACGGCTGTATGAAAGAAGAGGACGAAGTGAGTTATCGTTTGATGCTGGACTGGCGCCATCTTGCTCGTCGGGTTCTGTGCGTTGTAAATAGATTATTAATGAAGTTACTAGTAACATTACTGGTGGAGGTGCGGGGTATCGATACCAGTACCTCTCGCATCATATTCCGCTACATCATATCCCGGTAAAAAGAACCTTGTTTAAAGGCGAAACAGTGGGCGCAAACGCTTACACTGTCGGCGGCGTTGCACAGGAGAGAAATCTGGGGAGGCGCTGAGCACGCAGTGATGAACCGGTGTTTCCTACTGGAACATGCCAATCGCTTCTAATAGGCAATGAGAGATAGAAGACGCCATTTGGACTCAGATACCCGCAGTCCGCTCTTAGTTAACGCACACGCTGCGAATTTTAAATGCGAAGCATTTTGTTGCGACCTTCAGCGACTTTGACCGTATCAATCAATCAATCTATCTATCTATCTATCTATCTATCTATCTATCTATCTATCTATCTATCTATCTATCTATCTATCTATCTATCTATCTATCTATCTATCTATCTATCTATCTATCTATCTATCTATCTATCTATCTATCTATCTATCTATCTATCTATCTATCTATCTATCTATCTATCTATCTATCTATCTATCTATCTATCTATCTATCTATCTATCTATCTATCTATCTATCTATCTATCTAGCTATCCTGGACGTTTGGATTATGGGATTTATAAAAAAATTGGTATGACATAACATGACGAGCATAACTGACGAGCATAACTGTGACGAGCATAACTGATTAGTCATAACAGGATGTAGCGCCCTCGTTCGGGCGGCGCGCAAACCGGAGAGCGCGCGATGGCGACAGAAGAAAATAAAGAAGGCGCTAGGCCGTGGCACGTGAAGCCACGGTTCACGTTCCGGGCTCGCATCGGTTATCGTTCAGGCGTGTCTCTCTTTCGCTCCTGTGGCATAAGCCTACAAGTGGTGACCCGAACGAAGACAATGACTGACTCGAATGCACCCTCAACCGAACAAGCCTCACGTCCGCAGGACGTCTCGGCCGTGCAACTGCGTCTCCCATCTTTCTGGCCACAGGACCCGCAAGTTTGGTTTCATCAGGTCGAGGCGCAATTCTCCCTGTACCGCATCGCCTCGGAAACGACACGCTACTACCACGTAGCCTCCGACCTTCCTCCTGACGTTGCCAGCGAGCTCTCCGACGTCCTCTTCAACCCCTCGGACACTACGCCATATCAGCACCTTAAAACCAAGGTGCTGGAACGATTCATGCCTTCGGAACGCGTCCGCCTACAGCAGCTCCTGCAGAGGGGGACCTTGGCGACAGGCGCCCCTCCTAACTATTGCGCCGAATGCGACAGCTTCTTGGGAAACACGACGTCTCTGCCCACTCAGCGTTGCTTCGCGAGCTCCTCCTCCAACGCCTTTCTCAGCCAATCCGCCTCGTCCTCGCGGCGGCCGGCGACGTCAATCTCGACCGCCTGGCGGAGCTCGCCGATCAGGTTCATGAAGCGACCTCCCCATCTGTCAACGCTGTCTTACCACCAGCAGACACAGCGATTTCGCGCCTTGAGGCCCGCATCGACGAACTCGCCGCCTCCATTGCCGCACTCCGGAGCCCCCTGCAGGAGACTCGTTCGCCTCACTCCGGTCGTCGAGCTTTTCCACGCACACGAGATGCTCGGAGTCCCAGCCCTCCACCCCTCTGCTGGTACCACCGGCGTTTCCGACACCGAGCCACGAAGTGCACACTCCATGTTCGTGGCAGGGAAACGCCTGCCGGGATCACTGACGGCGGCGTGTGATCTCTCTTCTCGTCCCAGCCGCCTTTTCATGGTCACGGACCAGCTATCGGGCGCCAGGTTCCTTATAGACACGGGCGCGGAAATTAGCGTTGTGCCCCCGACTAAGGCTGATCGTTCAAAGTCACAGGGGCAAGTGCTTCGTGCTGCCAACGCCTCGTCTATAGCAACGTATGGGCTCCGATCTCTCACCCTCAACTTCGGCCTTCGCTGCATTTTCGGGTGGGTTTTCGTCATCGCAGACGTGGTTCAACCGATCATCGGCTCGCACTTCCTCTCATACTTCGATTTGGACGTCAGCGTACGGCGGCGCCGCCTCATAGATGGTAAGACTCGTCTCTCCATCTCGGGAGTCCTGTCCGACATCGCTCCAATGGCCATCCGCATGCTGATACCTTCCTCACCGTTCGAAAAAAATCTTGGCGAGTTTCCCGGAGTTAACTAAACCGTGCAACCTCACTCAGCCGCCTAAACCTACGGTGACACACCACATCGTCACCCGGGGTCCACCGGCAGCCGCTCGACCACGCTGCCTGTTCGGAGACCGCCTAGCTATTGCTAAACGGGAGTTTGACCACATGCTGCAGCTCGGCATTATCCGCCCGTCGTCAAGCGCTTGGGCTTCCCCGCTGCATTTGGCGCCAAAGCGTGATCCTTGTGACTGGCGTCCTTGTGGGGACTATCGAGCGTTGAACGCCAAGACTGTCCATGACAGCTATCCTCTACCTCACATCCAGGATTTTACATCGCGCCTCGACGGCTGCACAATTTTCAGCAAAGTGGACCTTGTTAAGGCGTACCACCAGATTCCTGTCGAGCCCGCCGACATACCTAAGACCGCCATCACGACGCCCTTTGGGTTGTTTGAAAACGTGCGGATGCCTTTTGGACTCCGCAATTCGGCTCAAACTTTCCAGCGGTTCATTTCTGAGGTCACACGGGGTCTTCCTACTATGTTTGCGTGCCTTGACGATGTCCTCATCGCCAGCCGCACACCTGAAGATCATGAGCACCATCTACGCTGTTATGAATTTGCTCTGTCGCGATGGTAGCGGTGGCGAAGAGCGGCGAGTCGTCGAGCGGACTTCGATGAAGCCTTAGCCCGAAGGTGAAACAGGGAGGCAATTCGTTTGGAAAACAGCAACAAAAGTAGCGTTTACTGTAGCAGGTTGTCGTTTTACAGAGCCGGCCAGCACGACAACGTCGGCTGGGGCAAAATCCACTAACATGGGGCCGGCTCGGCCTTAAATAGCGTCTTTGGTCCATTTTCTCAGACCAGTTCTCGGGCTCGGAGGGGGAGACGTGGCCATACCCGGAACTGCAAAGTGGTTCGGCGGAGGAAACGACGTTATCCCCGGACTGCACGGTTCTCCTGCACAGAAGGCGGCGCTGGGAGGGGGGGGGGGGGGAGACAGTTCGTCGAAACAGGGCTCGATCTTGTGAGACGTGCTCCCGAACGAGGAACATGTCTGTGGCACAACAGCACCCCCGCCGCCAGACAATGCATCTGGTGTTTTGAGCCGTCAGCGCGGCTCGGAAGGAGGGATGCTGGTTGACCATCGGTAGCCGTTCCGCTCTCTCCGCCCGTTGAGACTTCCATAGGCCTGCAGAGGTTCACTGGAACGACGGAGTCGAACACAAAGGCGAACCACTCCGGCCAAAGCAAGCACCCTCCAAATGCTGATCAAATCGCCAGACCAGCAGAAACGAAAATATTTCCTCGAGATTTAACTGAGCTAAAAAAAATAGCATCACGAGCAATGTATCTGAGGAGCAATACATAATGTGGACACTCCTTTACAGTGCATGACACTGCTAAACCAAACAGAATTTTTTTTTCGTGAGCGATTCTCGATTGTGACCCGGGCAGATTAGGGACGATCGAAGCTGCCGATGGTAACTCAATTTGGCCCTGAATCTACAATTTAGAATACCAAGAACACCCGAATTACGCACATTGGCGTCTCTTGCAAGCTTCAGACCGCTAAACAAAACAAAGCCATTCGATAAGCCCTAACTCAAAGTGCTCAGCCAATGAGCATCCCAACAAAATAAAACGCGCTTGAAAAAGTAAGTGAATAACAATGAAAATCAAACTTGCGCGCGTTAAACAAAACAAAGGGCAAAGTTAACCCACACTGACACGCTTACCAACACGTAATGCCAAACAAAAAACGTATTTTAAACTGGCCTTTTACTCAGCCTTCTGTCTTAAATTAAAACACACTGATTGTTACCTTTTTAAATTTTATGAAAACAAAATAATGAAACAAACATACCAATGCGTGCTTCTCCAATGAAAAGGAAAGTAGAACACAAAAATTCAAACACATTTAGTACTGAATGGCTTACGACAAACTAGAAAAACAATTTTCAAAGCTGATTACATTGTCCATTCATAGTAATGGCAAGACGGGGCCCCTCTCAGACGAACTCTGGGGAGTCGTGCAATCCATAGCCTTCGAGGGATCCGGTCTTGACAAAGGCACAACGAACAAAGCTGTTTGCCGAACTCGGTAGCAGCATCTTTTGACTTGCATCCGCTTAACTCGAACAAGGGGGCGTCTACACTGCATCGTTTACGCCACCCCTTCGACCAGCGACCCTTTCGCCACGGTGGGGAACAACCGCTCGTGTTACCGCTCAAGCGCTCCCAACGTTTCCCCACTTGCTTGCATCTACGCGGCATCAGCATTGATGAGGCCAGGCGAAGATCTCGTTGTCTGAATTTTCCCGAAAGTCGGTTTTTCTCAGCGCGCTTCCCGCCTAATCTTGAACTCAGTGACAGTCTGAGCTTCAAACGTTTCTTAGAGGGCCCTTTCGTGATCCTACGCCTAGCCCTCAAACTGGCGTCTCGACTGATGACATCATGGACCTTAATAGCGGCTTTAGCGCACTTGGTGACGGAAAGGCTAGGAATGCGGGCCGCTTCGACACACCTAATTTCAAGTGCGCTGCCTTTGACAGGCACTGCCAAGACTCTAGACTGGTTAGCTAGCATTTCTTCGGGCCCGTTGCTAGCTGTCTCTGCTTGCGACAGAACGGGATTCCTGATGCCATCAGAGCCAACCAACACGCCTAGAGAGCTTTTGATCTGTGAGGGTCTATCGCTGTCGTGGATAGCCCTAATTCTCTGGCCTTCGAAATTGCCCTCATGCTCTCTTTGACGTGATTCATCCTGATCGCGTGCGCTGCGAAGCAGCTCCGTCTCTGGCGCTTTACGATGCGCCTCTGCGTCCCGAGGTTTCCGATGGGCCTCGGCCCCTAACTCTTCGTGAGGCTCCTCAGTGCCCGGATCTCTCTGACGCACTTCGGTGTCTTGCACCTTGTGACGGGCCTCAACGTCAGATGCCTCGCGACTTTCCTCATCCTGAAGCGCTGCGCGACGGGCCTCCATCGCTTTACTGCGCGCGTCGTCCTCCAGCGCTTTACGACGCGCCTCTGTTTTTAGCGCTTTACAGCGCGCTTCAGCGCTGTCTCTATCGCTCCGACTTTCCCAGTCAGCAGGACTCGAAAGAAAAAAATATCTTATCAAGGCATATCTAACATAACTGAAGTCTCTTGCTTCCTCGAAAGGTAAGCAATTCAAAACATGCGCTATCTTGCGCGGCAACAGCGTGGCGAGCTTCTCCACCCAAAGGTCGCGGCTAACACCAACATTACAGCAGACAACTTCAAAATCATCAAGAAAATGCGCGATGTTCTCGCCTTTCTGAAAGTTGTGGAGCTGGTGTTTAGCTCGCTCCCATTTAAGTGCTTGAATTTGAAGATCGAGCCCATTCATTTTGAGAGCATGCTCTCTCCTTTTCCGGCACTCTTCGGCCTTCCACTGTTCGTGCCTTTGAGCTTCGAGCTCTTCGGCCTTCTGCTGTTCGCGCCTTTGAGCTTCGAGCTCTTCGCGGCTTTTCTCGGCCTTCTGCTTTTGCTCACAAATGAGCTCCCAAAACTCGTCAGCTTCCTCGGCCGTCACATTCTCTGCCCGCATCACCTCGAGAATCGCTTCCCTTGTTTTAGCGGAACCGGCGGAAATCCCCATGGCTCCACAAATTTCAAGGAGGTCCTGCACCAGGTATTGCTCCATCGCGATCTCGTCCCTCGTGATGCTCTACTACTGATATTCACCGTACTCCAAAACTAAGGTTTAAAGCAGGTGAATATTAAATTATAACCAACAAAGCAAAACACTCTCCTAACATCTGCCTGTGCTAGAGAGGTCTGGCGAAATGAACAGTAAACGTTGGGCACTCACCCAACCAAAGTAGCCGACGATGGTCCAACTCGTGGCTGCCGTCGAACAGTATCAGGCCTTCAGGGATCCGGTCCAACTTGCCAATGTTGAGATCCGGGGTTGCTTGTCCCAGCTTGCCGAACGATGAGAGCAGGGGTAGCGTATCGCAGCGTAGCCAAACGCTATCACGGCGGTCGTCCTCGTGCTCGGAGATCCGATCCAACTTTTCAGCCGTTGAGATCGGGGTAGCGGGTCCCAGAGCAGCAAAACGTTGAGGACAGGGGTCTGATCCGGCGTGCCAAACGTAGGATATCGTATCCCACCGCTGCCACCACTGTTATGAATTTGCTCTGTCGCGATGGTAGCGGTGGCGAAGAGCGGCGAGTCGTCGAGCGGACTTCGATGAAGCCTTAGCCCGAAGGTGAAACAGGGAGGCAATCCGTTTGGAAAACAGCAACAAAAGTAGCATTTACTGTAGCAGGTTGTCGTTTTACAGAGCCGGCCAGCACGACAACGTCGGCTGGGGCAAAATCCACTAACATGGGGCCGGCTCGGCCTTAAATAGCGTCTTTGGTCCATTTTCTCAGACCAGTTCTCGGGCTCGCAGGGGGAGACGTAGCCATACCCGGAACTGCAAAGTGGTTCGGCGGAGGAAACGACGTTATCCCCGGACTGCACGGTTCTCCTGCACAGAAGGCGGCGCTGGGAGGGGGGGGGGGAGACAGTTCGTCGAAACAGGGCTCGATCTTGTGAGACGTGCTCCCGAACGAGGAACATGTCTGTGGCACAACAACGCGCTCTGTTCCAACGTCTTCAGCAATACGGCCTCGTTGTGAACGCCTCTAAGTGTACTTTCGGCGCATCTGAGCTCGAGTTCTTGGGCCATCACATATCATCCAAAGGAATACGCCTGCTCCGGTCCCACGTTAAAGCAATTCAGGATTATCCTCAGCCTACAACACTGCGCCAATTACGCCAATTCCTGGGGCTTGTGAATTTTTCCAGGCGCTTCATACCACACTGTGCCGAACTGCTACGACCGCTCACCGACCTCCTTCGGTCGACCGCCGGACCGTCCTCCGCCATTCCTTGGTCGTCAGAGGCCCAGGCCGCCTTTGCTGCTGCTAAGCAAGTGGTCGCTAACGCCGTGCTTCTCATTCATTTACACAGCAACGCCCCTACTCGGTTGATGGTGGACGCATCCAGCGTGGCCGTCGGAGCCGTCTTACAGCAGTGCATTAACTCCGTGTGGAGACCCTTGTCGTTTTACTCTCGGAAGCTACTTCCTGCTGAGACCCGCTACAGCGTCTTTGGCCGGGAATTACTAGCCATCTACGCTGCAATACAGCACTTTCGGCATTTCCTGGAAGGATGCTCGTTTTACGTGCTGACTGACCATAAGCCACTGGCGTATGTTTTCCGCACTAACTCATCCAAGTACGTGCCCCGTGAACTCCGCCATCTGGCTTATATATCGGAGTTCACGACTGACATCCGCCACGTGAAAGGAGCTGACAACACCGCCGCAGATGCCCTTTCTCGTATAGCCGCGGTTGACTCTCCACCGCCAACCATCGACTGGGCCTCATTCTCCTCGGCACAGCAGGATGATAGAGAGCTTGCCGCTTTTCGGGAGAACCCCCGTTCTCTCCGACTACGCCTGGTGCCTCATCCATTATCATCTGAGCGCTTGTGGTGCGATGTCTCAGCTGAACTTCCCCGCCCTTTCGTTCCCGCTTCATTACGACGCACCGTTTTCCACTCCTTACACGACATCTGTCACCCTGGCATTCGGGCTACTCAACGTCTTCTCACCCAGCGCTATGTCTGGCCCGGAATCAACGGTGATGTGCGCGCTTGGACGCGCATGTGCCTGCCCTGCCAGATGACAAAGGTCTCCCGTCATACTAAGACGCCGCCCCAACCTTTCCTTCCACCCGGCCGTCGTTTCGACCATGTTCATCTAGACATTGTGGGCCCTCTACCAGTGTCTCAGGGGTACCGTTATATATTTACCATGGTCGATCGCTTCACACGCTGGCCAGAGGCTGTTCCAATTCAAGATATCACAGCCGAGACAGTCGCCCGCGTTTTCATTTCTACGTGGGTATCCTGTTTTGGCTGTCCTGGCACCGTGACAACAGACCATGGACGTCAGTTTGAGTCCTCGCTGTTTACTTGCCTTAATCGCATCCTCGGAGCCAGACATTGCCGTACCACGGCTTATCATCCCTGCGCCAACGGCATGGTGGAACGCCTTCACCGACAACTGAAGACCGCCTTGACTACCCGCCTCAATAGAGCCACCTGGGTTGATGCCTTGCCATGGTGCTCTAAGGTTTACGAGCTGCCATCCGGGCAGACCTGCAGTGCTCAACAGCAGAGCTGGTGTATGGCACTTCCCTACGGCTTCCGGGAGACTTCTTCACGTCAACGAAGCTACCAGACCAGCCACAGCAATTCCTACAACGCCTCCTCGACTGCGTTCAAGACCTCCGGCCCACTCCACCCAGACCTTCCGAACACAAGACCATATTCGCCCACCCTGATCTGGCCACTGCAACACATGTTTTCGTGCGCCACGACGCGGTCAGACCACCTTTGACACCAGCCTACGACGGACCATTCCGCGTCCTTCACCGCACCCCCAAAACTGCCACTCGACTTCAGAACGGCCGTGAAGAGACAGTCAGCTTGGACCGCCTCAAGCCGGCGTACCTGGAGACCGCCCTAGAAAGCCTCTCATCTACGACTGAACTTCCGTTGGCATACCACAAACGGCATGTCACATTCCGACTTCCAGTCTACACGGGGGGCCCTGTAGCGCCCTCGTTCGGGCGGCGCGCAAACCGGAGAGCGCGCGATGGCGACAGAAGAAAATAAAGAAGGCGCTAGGCCATGGCACGTGAAGCCACGGCTCAGGTTCCGGGCTGGCATCGGTTATCGTTCAGGCGTGTCTCTCTTTCGCTTCTTTGGCATAAGCCTACAAGGATAATGATGACAAGTATGTAATGAATGTCATGATTGACATGTCATGATTTTGCTGCTCCTGCAGTGGCTTCGTTCACATAACATATTGCAAAACTGGTATTAGTCAGTCAGTCAAAGAACTTTATTTGGTCCTGAGAAGACGAGAATGCCCCCGTCAGGGGGTACCGTCTGGGGGCCCCGGCCATGATGGCACCGGGAGGTTAAAGCTCTCGGCGACTTCGCGGGCTCTCTGGAGAGCCCTTGGCTGCTGGTCCTTTGCGGAGCTGGTGATAAGCTGGTACCAGTCTTCCTCAGTGGAGGGAGACCCTGAGCCCCCGTGCAAGTCGTGACACTGCCACAGCGTGTGCTGGAGGGTGCACCGCGGATGACAACAGCGCGGACTGCGTGAGTCTATTGCGTCTACGAATTTTGACCAAATAAACGGACAAGGATACGTGTTTGTTTGTAACCTTCGCAGGGTGATTGCCTGTGGTCTATTTAGATGTGGGTGTGGAAGCGGAAACTTCCTACGCACTAGCTGATGGTGCTTACAGACCTCGTTGAAAGTGAGAAGAGGGTCCTTTTGCCACTGCCCTCCCTCAGCCTCCGAGTGCCCACTTACGGCGCGTTGTGTGAGACCTCGCGCCTGGGAGTGTGCAAGTTCGTTAGCGTTTGGGATGGTTTCGTGAGCATCACTGCCCAAATGACCAGGGAACCAAATTATATGCTTTTTGTCTGTCCAAGATGCAGCAGAGAGAACGCGCGTGGCTTATTTGCACACCGAGCCTTTCATAAATGCTCTAGTTGCGGCTCGCGAGTCCGTGTAAATAGCAAACGGTTAGTTGTGGCCATGGCGATGGCCACTGCCACCTGTTCGGCTTTGTCGGCATCCGAATTTTTGAGCGTAAGTGATGTCAGCAGCTCTCCCTGTAATGACGTAGCTGCTGAAACAAAGTGATTGGAAGCTGCGTATTGAGCTGCGTCAACGAAGGCGACATTGTCCTCAATCGTAGCCGCAGTTTGATGAAGGGCTCTTGCCCTTGCTTTGCGTCTGCCGCAGTTGTATTGGGGGTGCATGTTTCTAGGTACCTGCGATACTGTATACATTTCCCTGACTTTGATAGGGAGTGCGCACTCCCTCTGTCTGGCAATGGGAGACCGTATACCAATATGCGCTAGTAACTGTCTTCCAGCCTCCGTGGAAGCCAGTCTTGCAACTTGGGCGACCTGTTTTGCCTCTACTATTTCGCTGAAGCTGTTGTGGACACCCAGTGCCATTAGATGTTCTGTACTGGTGCTCTGAGGGAGACCCAGTACCTTTTTTATGTTCTTGCGAATTATTGATTCTAATCGGGCTTCACCCCTCCTGCTCCACTTGTGGGCCAGGACGATGTAGTTGATGTGGCTCATAAGGAGGGCGTGAAAGAGTATACGAAGATTCTCCTCAGATAACCCACCTCGCTTGTTGGCCACCCTCATGATTAATTTTGTCATGGAATTGGCTTTGGCTGCGATGCGTTCTAACGTGTAGGCGTTACTGCCATATTCCTCCAGGAACATACCGAGGATTCTAACTTTCTTTACGATCGGAATAATAGAGCCGTTCGTTGTGGTGATCAAGATATCGGGGAAACTTCCTTTCTTTGCACCGATTGTTGGCCGGTAAAGGAGCAGTTCCGATTTATTAGCTGACAAGCAGAGTCCTGCCTTGTGAAGAAAATCTTCGACAACCCTGATCGCTGTTTGTAATCGCTCTTCAATTTGCCCATCACTACCTCCCTCGCACCAGACGGTGATGTCGTCAGCGTAGAAGGCGTGACCGAGACTTTCAATCCCGGCCAGACTGTGGGAAAGTACTCTCAGCGATAAATTAAATAGAAATGGGTATAGAACTGTCCCTTGTGGAGTGCCTCTGGGTCCAAGATCAAACGTCTTCGAGCCGAGAGATCCTAGGCGAATGGTAGCTTTTCTATTCTTAAGAAATGAGCTGATGTAGTTGTAAAAATGTTCTCCTAGACCCACTTCTTTAATGGAATGAAGTATGTGAGAGTGTTTGACCTTGTCGAAGGCCTTTTCCAGGTCAAGTTCCAGAACAGCTCTGGTGTCTCTGAAGACCCTGCCAATGATCTTGTGTTTTAAAAGCAACAATACATCCTGCGTTGACTTGGACGGTCTGAATCCAATAAGCTTAAATGGGAAGAGATTCCTTTCCTCAGCAAATTTAGTGGCCCGCTTGAGGATAACGTGCTCGGCGACCTTCCCTACACATGAAGTGAGAGATATATAGGTATAGAATCAGAGTATTTCATTACTTTTATTGGTCGTGAAGCTTCGCCGTAACTCTAAGGGAGAGCTTTATGCGCTACGATCGGAGGCCGTGGGGCAACGCTGCATCACCGCACAGGGCATCGGGCAGACTGGAGGGAAACTAGCGACTGCTGCTGCTATGGTGTCAATGCACAATATCCTGGCGTGCCATCGCCGTACTTTTTCACCGTATGTATACTAACGTAATTACTGGGCTGTGCATGAAGATCGGGAAGAATACCGTACACCTGCTGGGTACCTGGGTTGTCGATTTGGTTACAAAAGAAATGACAAAAAATGGCAGCAAATCCACGGAGTGAATGATGGATAGTGGGGCGAAGCATACGTCCGTCCATTCGTTCTTGCTTCCGTCCATCCATGCGTGCGTCTGTGTGGCCGCACGTGCGTCCATCCACCCGTCTGTGCGTGCGTCTGTTCGTGCGTCCGCACGTTCTTCTGTGCGTTAACACCCGTCGCAAGCCCGGACCGGCGAGTAGAAACCACTTCAGTTTTTTAAGGACGGTTGCTTGTTGGGCTAGTTGGTTCATTTCAACATATGTAGTTTTTTTGCCAATGATTGAGTAGGCGTTACACAGTGGCAGCGAATTCCAATATTGAATTTTAAAGTTTTTAACGTCTCAATCTCTCACCTAAAACACGTGCGTTACATGCGGCGTGGCTTAACGTGGGAACTAGTCGCTTACTCAATAGTTATTTCTGATATTATATCGCCAAATAACACAGACCAGGCGGTTGCGATGAAAGAAGGCAAATATATCACTGTAGCCTCGCGTGTGTCTTCGTAGCGAGCCCATATATTAGTGCAAAAAACCTACGAGTTGATAGTTTACTGCAGTTGCATATGAGAAACATCGCATAATTATGGGAGTGGTTTTGCTATAGTATGACAAAGAAAGTGTCACATAAATTAAAAATACTTCTTTTTCTGCCACAGTCTCCTGGCCAACCTGACATGAAGCAGCTGTGTACAATGGGCAAGAAACCTGCTGCTTGACATGCTTTGAGAATAAGCAGCCCTGATTGATACGCGTTTTATGGGGTACCATTACATATATGTATAAAATACTAACGTTTACCAGTTAATTGAGTTTATATGTTTACTTTGAAAAATTTTATGCATTTATATCTGGTGATGTTACTTGTTTTTCCAGACTGCCATGCAACGACAGCATGACTACTTCCGAATGTCCTCGTTAAAACATCTGAATGTCCACTACAACGGGTCTTCTCGAACTTCACACATGCCATGCCGTATTTGTTAATGTTTTACTGAGTATGTCGTGGAGGGGTGCTTTAGATTGGCTACAAGCATTCGCTGCCTACCATGGCATGGAATCTACACTTCAATAACGGTGAAACTGTAACACTATTAGTTAGATTGTGTGACACTGCTGAGCTCGACAACACAGGTTTGATCCCAGCCACAGTGGCCATATTTCAATGCGGGTGAAATGCTTAGACGCTTGTGTGCTTAAGGGTTTGTTTGATTCGCCTGCACCACATTATCCATTTTACAAAGTGCTGCACCTCACCATTCGTTTCAGTGATGCAGCAATGTCATTTTCTAAACCGTGCCATTTATTTCAAAAAGCGCAGGAGAGGTACAGCACCAAAACTAGTTCATAATTTTTCTGTACCTCCTACTCTGACGGCTCTGATTTGGTGCCACCGCACGCACAGTTTAACAAACAACATAGCATTAGACATAGGTACTGCACAGCCTTCTACTAATGCGGCGTGTTTTCCCAAGATGTTAGCACCTCATTAAATTAAGCGAACAAAAATAACGATTCCACATTGTCGGCACCTTGTCATTCACTTGTGATTCCGCACTGCTGAACTCGGGCTGCAAAAGTTCTGAACTTTCGCACAGCTGTGAACCAGTTCCCATTGATGCAGGTGAACTAAACTGACCCTTAAAAGATGGAAGCTCGAAAGTATGAAAAGTCTATGAACATGAAGTGTCAGAGCAAATGTTTCGACAAGCAGTCTTGTCTCCTGCGAGGCTGCGATGTCATTTTTTTAAACCCTGGAAGCCAGAATCAATCTAAATTTGCCCACTACTGTACAACTCATAATCAATTTGTAGTTGGCATGTGAATTGTTAGAAATTAGTAATTGCATTACTAAATGAACCCCCCCCCCCCTAAGTGTGGGGGATTAACAGGCTTTCCGACATTTAGTTGTTCCTTGTGACAGTTTACAAACAACACCCAGAACTCTTTTGTCTTGATTAACTGTGTTTAGCTCATACAAGTTTACAAAAAGATGCGCCAAAGCTCTTAGGGCTGCACTCAATTGCTTTAGCTTGCTTTAGCTCTGCACATACAATCAATGTGCTCCTAAAATGATAAATCATAAAGGTGATGAGCACTTGCGGCATAGCTTCCTCAAAGACGTGAATGATGTCGTAAACAGCAAGATTGTGTTCTTTGGATGTGTTACTGTTTTTTTTTCCATATAGCAGAGAAACCTCCCAGATTTCTTTGAGCACATCTGCTCTAATTAAATTAAGTAGACATGACTATAGTGTCTACTACTATAAAGCGAAATTCTGTGCACTACCGTCATGAAAATAATCTAGGAAATTGCACAGGTAGTTGAAACATACATGATCTCGAATTATCAACAGCCACACTGCAAGATTGTACGTATTTAACTTCAGCTTTCAGCTTTCAAGCACAAGTATACTGAAAAAGTAAACACAATAACAAGTGTGTAATAAATGTGACATTTATTGATCCAGTATTTGGACAGATTCACTTCATGTACCACCAATTGATTTCAGGAGTGCTTGCTTGCAAGAGAGTGCTCAAGTTCTATCGATATGTCGTTTATGCAAAAATGAGGTTGTGCTCAGAGCTGAGCAGATAGTGTACTGTAAGAGCACTAACAAAGATGTACAAACAACGAAATTGTACAATGCATGCCCAAAGCCTATTTTCTTAGAATTAAGCCTTTTCGATCTGTAAGCATACACCTCATAACTGTTCCTTTAGCATACATGTTCGCGGCAGACCAGTCATTACCTGCGACGAGAAGTTCTAGCTGTAGTAACTGTGTATCTTAACTTTAAAAATAAATGTAGCCAGCCTGAAATATTTTTGGGCCCTTCATCTAAATATATATTGCCTATGATATGGGCTCACGGGTGAGAATAAAAAGTAGTGCCCACCCTGTTGACACGACGCGACATTGCACAATTGTGAAGTACTCAGTGTAGAATATCAGAGCAAGAAAAATTCAGAAAAGCACGCATTCGTGATTGCTTATTAAAAAATTAGCAAAAATACATTGCTCTCGGTGCGCGAGCTATCTATCGGCAATGTGCAAGCTTCCTTCCCGATTCCACATCATGGATTCACTTCACTTCAAGATAAACACAACAGGGCAAGCGCCGCATCTGATGGCAGAATCGGACCCTTGTACTAAAGCCACGCTATTCAACTCGAACGCCGCTACACAATGAGAGCGATATTCATTCAGCCATTTCGATGTTCAGTTATATGCATATGCTTGTTAGCTTTCAAGACTCTTTACACATGGGTTGAAAGCTTTCGAGATGTATGTGTATGAGGGACTTGTTTAGTTCGGACCTTACCGTATACATTGGTTTCACCGGCTTGGACACTCGCAATAAACGATTCTAACCTTACTTGATTCACGTTGTTTTTGCTGCAGAGGCCAGCTAGGTCGCCTGGCGATAATTACAGACGCGAAGCGCGATTTAGAAACGAAAACAAAAATACCAGAGGAAGCGAGCAGCGCGAACGAGCCGCGAGCACCCCTACTTGCAACAGAAAAAGCGTCTTTTTATTGATGATGATGATGATAGTACTACAAGCGCAATCTCGCCCCGCGGTATTACAGTTCAGTACGCCGCCGCTACGTATTTGCATGTTCTTTTGATACAACAGCCCAAAGCTACAGTTTCCGTTCTCTAGACTGGTAGGTGTTCTCTGATGAGCCATGCAATCTTTTCCGTCCGTCGACTCCCGTCGCTCGGGGCTCGTCGGACTTCGCTGATGGCGCCTCGCATACGAGGCGAACGCCCACCTTTTGTTGCCCCTCTGCGTATACGCTCGGCCGAAGGGTGGTACAGTGTCCTAGTGCGTGGCCAAGCTACGCCGATCCGTCTCCCTCCGAGCCAAAGCGAGCGCCTTTGTCCTCGTTCGAGCAACCGGGCCTTGGTCCCGGTGTCTCCGTGAATGACCTTTACCACATAGACGTGCACGTGGCACCCTGTGTAGTACTTATACGCCTGTGGCGTGGAGAAGCCCGTTTGCTTTCCCGCCGCTCCTTTCCAACGGGCTGTACTGCGTTTGGTGTTGCCACAAACAATAAAGTGTTACGACCTCGAGCAGTATCATGTTCTCGCCACGGCGACGGTTAACGCGTGCCCTGCGGCTTGCGAAGACCGGATCCACGCTAGGGGTCGTACTTCTTCGGGATACCTGTCACTACAACTTAAGACGTTCACTAATGATAAAACGCACCTCACGATTTCGCGCAGAGAACGCAAGCAAGGGAGGAACACTAAAACACGTGAATGGGTGGGTCATCGCAGACGAATTTTACGGGCGTGCCTTTCCATGCAGTGCAAGGGCTGCACTGCGTAATAATATCGTGGGCCGAGGGCGCTAGAAAAAGAATTTTCGTAACCATAAAACATTGTCGAAACTTCTTTGCTCATTACGCCTACTTCATATTGCTAGTGGGAAAAAAATGTATTTTGTACAACGGAGCGAATGCTTGGCCTTTGATTTGACCATAGTTTTTCAAAAATGGTGGTTGTTGCCCCCGCACAAATTCGCGGTTTCATCCCAGCCCCATAATTCCCCATGCTGATATTGCTGGCAATAGTTTCTCAACTGCATTTCACCCGAACTTTTGTGAGATTTTTAATAGACTTTGTTTGATCACTCCCGCATGCGCCGGCCGCGGGAAGCAAAATTGAACTACACCACCTCTAGTTTTCGTGACCGCCACGAGGCCCGCATCTGCAGCGGAGATTTCAAACTGAGTTTATTCTGGTAACGTTCTGGAGAGCCACACCCCACTATGGAAGAGCCACAAGATGTCCCAGTCAAGTTAAGAAAGAGCGATGAACGATTAAAAGTGTTAGGTACTCTACCATAGGGGAGAATACAGCACTCCCTTCGGCCTCACAATTGATGAGGACCAGTATTTAGAAAAAAATGTTCAACGATTTTGAGTACTTCGTACTCAACTATGGGAGAGCTGAAAGCCGTCCCTTGGGTATAACCTCGGCGTAGAAGCTGACGAACTGTTTCCAAAAATCGACGTGTAAACTAGTTATTTTTCATTGAATTATTCCGAAAAACCTCCATGTTGAGCCAAGTTTTAAGAAAAAGTTTTACTTCCATTTGAAAAAGATTTGCAGTAACCTAAACACTTCAAGGCACCACAAGAAACGTAACAATGCTTACACTTTATCCTTTATAAAACCTTCAGCCCATATTGATGTCTTCATTGGCCGCATAATAGTTATGGCGCACTCAGGTGCATGTGTGTACAGAGCCGTCCACTTCTACACACTTTCCATTTCTTTCTTTTCTCAAAGGATCCGTTTGGGAAACTTTATTCTGGGGAAGCTTTCGCCTTGCTTGCTCCATGAAGATCTCTGTATGGCTAGGTACTACCTAGGAACGCGTCTTAAGTTGTTTATCCCCAGGAGAGTTGATTGTCCGTGAATTATGATCGTGAAGTGTGCATGACCGTGTACTCCTGTCTCGCTGTCGCTTTCCGCCTCTTCCTTGGGTATTTTGAAGAGGAAAATTTAAGGACCTTAGCGACTTTCTGTCTCAGAGCCGTAAAGGGGTCGTGTATTCTATTAATTGTATTCGTGAGCATGTAACGAAAAACAAGCCATCCCAGGAAAACTAAAAGAAATTTGATTTATGGGCTTCGAGCGCTGACATGAATGAACTGTATTGCTAAAAGTAAATTATACACTTTTGTGTTTTGAGCGTCTAAGCCACATATTAGTCGTTTTTCCATTCAATCCAAGTTACATAATGGCTGCTGTGTATAAAAAGAGCTGATCGTCTGTGCGAGCCGCATTTTGCGTTGTGTGGCATATAAATATGCGAGAAGAATGTAATCACGTGGTCTAGTCAGTGATCTAGGTCAATGTAATTGTAAATAATTACTGGGCTGTTCTAACACTTTTTCACGTCAACAGGGCCCCATCAAGTGTGTGGCCCACGGGATGGTTGTACGCTCTGCCATATCAGAGTAACTAGTACTCTAAATTGTTACCCACTTTTTCTAAACTTGACAGGGACAGCCTATGGCTCTCCCTTAGTAGAGCGCGTATAGTGCTCTAAAGGGTTCACAATTTGTTCCAAACATGACCGTACTCTTGCTGCGGCTCTCCCATAACTTCTCAGAAGCCGGTGGACAGCCAGAGAACTTATATACGCACCTTAGAGATCGTCTCTCAGCTAAAAGCGCGCTACCACCTTTGTAATTAGGTGACAACTGCAGCAGCAAGGAGAAAGGCTGCCTCCGAGCGTGGTGAGTCGGGACGCTTCGCACATGTTTACAAGCAGCGGCTGAAACAGTGGAAGTTGCTGTAGCTGTAAGAGTGGCTCTGAAGTGTATATCTGAGCCTTATTGACGTGTAGCTCTAGTTTTGAGAACCTCATAAAAATGTATTAGCTATCTTGACGGCGGAAACATGGTTCGTATGTGAAGTGTTACAGCCGTTGCGGCAGTCTACGTCACACGTGCACGTTTTATTTGTTCACTAAATAATGAATGACAGACCCGGTTCATCAATATAATTTAGGATACGATACGCAAATGCGCGGGGCAAAAATACATAGCCACGAATCATTACGGTGAATTCGCGCATATGACAAATCGACCGAAGGAGTTATTATACAGTTATTTTCCTCCCGCGAAGTTGACGCGAGAGGTAATGGGGGCAACCAAGAGGCACTGACTCTTCTACACATCGCTCTCTGTTGGAGCCCAGGGCACTGCGAGGAAGTACGCAGCACAGAGCCTCACCGTTCTACCACACTGTAGTTACAGCCCAGACTGCCACTCCACGACCCGTCGTGCGGTGTTTACAATCGAACAACACAGAGTTTGGGAAAAGAGAAGAGGATGAGGGGCGAAGAGAGCAGTTTGGCCCAGTGCGAATGGCGTTGCGCTTTCCCCCGGTGCTGACACCGGTCTCCAACAGACCTTCACCCGTGGCTCGTACTCCAAAGCGCGTGCGCGCGCGCCGCCTCGAGTTTCCCCTATTCCTGCATGTGCAGGCAGACCCCCAAGTGCGCTTATACTTGGTGGGGGGAGGGGGGGGGGGCAGTTAATTTTCCGATTTGTGTATGGGGCAAGTTCTGAGTCACCGGAGACGAGTTTTATGCCTGCAAACAGATCATTGAGCCGACTCAAAGCAGAGCGTGACTTCTCGTCGGCGCCATCCGTTCCTGGTCCGAAGAACATGGCGCTCTGCAGCGTAACTCAAGCCCGGCCCTAGCTAGACGTTCCCCTTCAGAGTATAACCAAGCTATGGCTTCGTTCGATTAGCCTAAACACGCCGAGATATTGCATCGGAAAAGCCTGCGCTCACTTACTCCCCGTCCCAAGACGATGACACTCCGTGGTATAACTCATGCGTGGCCTTACAGAGTTATTCATGCAAACGACCAGGACTATCTCAGCGACACTGATGCGTTCACGACAGTGCTTCAACTACACGACGAAGACAATGCGGTTACGTACCTGCCATGTCCGCAGCTCAATTCACACGCTCAAGTCGTGGGCGCGAAAGGCGCACAAACTGTAAAGAGGCTCGGCAAGTTTCCGGATAACAGTTTACGTGGTAGAGTTAAAATGCTCGTGTCGCAGAAATTCTGGCGTTGGCGTTGGTGTCGGCGTCATTGGCCGTGAGGGCAAAAAACAACGTGCGGGACCGATAATGTGAGAAAGATCTCAAAACATAAACAATTAAAAATACTGATATAAGGGACGATCTAAACCGGGCCGTTTGGTTAGAAAGCCGGTGTTCTACCACACAACCACGCGTCCGCTTGGAAATGTAGTGAAAATAACTTTTTCTGCTTTGCAATGTAGTGAAAGCAACTTTCATGCTTTACAAACACACGCGTCCTGTATGCATACTTCAAAATACAGCATCTAATATCGCAAAAATTATGCGCAGTATAAGCGTACATGGCCATCGAATGTCAGAACATGTGATTTTCAAGGCTTCATGCTTGAAAGTCGGTCACCCCCTTCAAAAGGCACCCATGTCACTGCGCCCATTCTCTTAAGGACATGTAGTGGATGATTAGCGATTTCGAAAAGATTTCTCGTGGACAATTTCTCGTATATAATAAAGCATGCTTCACATTACACGGAATGTAGCGATATGCGAAATCCCAGCGGCACAAGCCACTCTCATGTTTATCCCTTACAGTATAGTAATTCAGAGTTTAAGCTTTTCGGGTAACAACATAAGATAAAAAGTATGCACTAAGTGGTTGAAGTATGCACTAAGGACATGATAACGCTATAGCGATCTACTCTTAAATGCGAAGATTGAGGGTGCCGCAACTTTGTTCTGTGAATTCTCCCCAAGGTGAACAGCTCGTGACACGCACCGCAGCCAGAACAGACGTGCTCGAAACATGGTCCATGTGTCATCGCAGCTGCATATAAACAGCAAAACCATAGTCTAAGTGATACTTCAGCTCTTTGCTGCTTTAATGAACCGTGCCCACGCAGAAAAAATGTACATGCTTCATGCCCGAGGGACACCTTTACTTCTTGCGAGTATAACGAAATCGTTTTGACCGACGCAGTTATAAGACTTACGCAGTTATATGAACAATGACCACAGTGAAAAAATTCTTTGTATATGTTCGTATAGAGCAATGTTATTCACAACGTTAACGTGCTTTGAGGGAACATCATCACTATGTCTCAGCAAAAGGGTTATTAAAAAAAAAGAAGTAATCCAGCACATCACAACGACAAACGCTTGACAGAGCTAATAATTTTTGCTGGGTAAGCAGCTCCAAAACATAACGAAAGAGCCTGCGTTCTTTCGTGGCCAATCGGCTTGCGATGGTTCTTGTGAAAAAAAAATGAAAAAAAAAGATACATAACAGCCGCTAAGCACGGTTGCATGAAAGAGGAGGACGAAGCGAGTTATCGTTTGATGCTGGACTGGCGCCATCTTGCTCTTCGAGTTCTGTGCGTTGTAAATAGATTAATAATGAAGTTACTAGTAACATTATTGGTGGAGGTGCGGGGTATCGATACCAGTACCTCTCGCATCATATCCCGGTAAAAAGAACCTTGTTTAAAGGCGAAACAATGGGTGCAAACGCTTACACTTTCGGCGGCGTTGCACAGGAGAGAAATCTGGGGAAGCGCTGAGCACGCAGTGATCAGCCGGTGTTTCCTACTGGAACATGCCAGTCGCTGCTAATAGGCAATGAGAAACAGAAGACGCCATTTGGACTCAGATACCCGCAGTCCGCTCTTAGTTAACCCACACGCTGCGAATTTTAAATGCGAAGCATTTTTTTGCGAACTTCAGCGACTTTGACCGTATCTATCTATCTATCTATCTATCTATCTATCTATCTATCTATCTATCTATCTATCTATCTATCTATCTATCTATCTATCTATCTATCTATCTATCTATCTATCTATCTATCTATCTATCTATCTATCTATCTATCTATCTATCTATCTATCTATCTATCTATCTATCTATCTATCTATCTATCTATCTATCTATCTATCTATCTATCTATCTATCTATCCTGGGCGTTTGTATTTTGGGATTTATAAAAAAATTGGTATGACATAACATGACTGCGTGACGAGCATAACTGACTAGTCATAACAGGATAATTATGACAAGTAATGAATGTCAGGATTGACATGTCATGATTTTGCTGCTCCTGCAGTGGTTTCGTTCAGATAACATATTGCAAAACTGGTATCAGTCAGTCAGTCAAAGAACTTTATTTGGTCCTGAGAAGACGAGAATGCCCCTGTCAGGGGGTACTGTCTGGGGGCCCCGCCCATGTTGGCACCGGGAGGTTAAAGCTCTCGGCGACTTCGCGGGCTCTCTGGACAGCTCTTAGCTGCTGGTCCTTTGCGGAGCTGGTGATAAGCTGGAGCCAGTCTTCCTCAGTGGAAGGAGACCCTGAGCCCCCGTGCAAGTCGTGACACTGCCACAGCGTGTGCTGGAGGGTGCACCTTGGATGACAACAGCGCGGACAGCGTGGGTCTATATCGTCTACGAATTTTGACCAAATAAACGGCCAAGGATACGTGTTTGTTTGTTACTTTCGCAGGGTGATTGCCTGTGGTCTGTTTAGATGTCGGTGTGGAAGCGGAAACTTCCTACGCCCTAGCTGATAGTGCTTACAGACCTCGTTGAAAGGGAGAAGAGGGTCCCTTTGCCACTGCCCTCCCTCAGCCTCCGAGTGCCCACTTCCGGTGCGGTGTGTGAGACCTCGCGCCTGGGAGTGTGCAAGTTCGTTGGTGTTGGGGATGGTTTCGTGAGCATTAGTGCCCACATGACCAGGGAACTAAATTATATGCTTTTTGCCTGCCCAAAATGCAGCAGAGAGAACGTGCGTGGCTTCTTTGCACACCGAGCCTTTCATAAATGCTCTAATGGCGGCTCGCGAGTCCGTGTAAATAGTAGAACGGTTCGTTGTGGTCATGGCGATGGCCACTGCCACCTGTTCGGCTTTGTCGGCATCCAAATTTTTGAGCGTAAGGGATGTCAGCAGCTCTCCCCGTAATGACGTAGCTGCTGAAACAAAGTGATTGGAAGCTGCGTATTGGGCTGCGTCAACGAAGGCGACATTGTCCTGAACCGTAGCCGCTGTTTGAAGAAGGTTTCTGGCCCTTGCTTTGCGTCTGCCGCAGTTGTATTGGGGTGCATGTTTCTAAGTACCCGAGATACTGTATACATTTCCCTGACTTTGATAGGGAGCGCGCACTCCCTCTGTCTGGCAATGGGAGACCGTATACCAATATGCGCTAGTAACTGCCTGCCAGCCTCCGTGGAAGCCAGTCTTGCAACTTGGGCGACCTGTTGTGCCTCTACTAATTCGCTGAAGGTGTTGTAGACAACCAGCACCAATAGATGTTCTGTACTGGGGCTCTGTGGGAGACCCAGTACCTTTTTTACGTTCTTGCGAATTATTGATTCTAATCGGGCTTCATCCCTCCTGCTCCACTTGTGGGCCAGGACGATGTAGTTGATGGGGCTCATAAGGAAGGGGTGAAAGAGTCTACGAAGATTCTCCTCGGATGACCCCCCTCGTTTGTTGGCCACCCTCGTGATTAATTTTCTCATGGAATTGGCTTCGGCTGCGATGCGTTCTTACGTGTAGGCGTTACTGCCATACTCCAGGAAGATACCGAGGATTCTAACTTTCTTTACGATCGGAATAATAGAGCCGTTCGTTGTGGTGATCAATTGGGAAGACTTCCTTTCTTTGCACCGATTGTTGGCCGCTAAAGGAGCAGTTCCGATTTATTAGCCGACAAGCAGAGTCCTGCCTTGTGAAGGAAACCCTCGACAACCCTGATCGCTGTTTGTAATCGCTCTTCAATTTGCCCATCACTACCTCTCTCGCACCAGATGGTGATGTCGTCAGCGTAGAAGGCGTGACCGAGACTTTTAATCTCGGCCAGACTGTGGGAAAGTGCTCTCAGCGATAAGTTAAATAGAAATGGGGATAGCACTGCCCCTTGTGGAGTGCCTCTGTGTCCAAGATCAAACGTCTTCGAGCCGAGAGATCCTAGGCGAATGGTAGCTTTTTTATTCTTAAGAAATGAGCTGATGTAGTTATAAAAATGTTCTCCTAGATCCGCTTCTTTAATGGAATGAAGTATGTGAGAGTGTTTGACCTTGTCGAAGGTCTTTTCCAGGTCAAGTGCCAGAACAGCTTTGGTGTTTCTCGAGACCCTGCCAATGACTTTGTGTTTTAAGAGCAACATTACATCCTTCGTTGACATGGACGGCCTGAATCCAATTAGATCAAATGGGAAGAGATTCCTTTCCTCAGCAAATTTAGTGGCCCGCTTGAGGATAACGTGCTCGGCGACCTTACCTACACATGAAGTGAGAGATATATAGGTATAGGATCAGAGTATTTCAATACTTTTACTGGTCGTGAAGCTTCGCCGTAACTCTAAGGGAGAGCTTTATGCGCTACGAACGCAGGCCGTGGGGCAACGCTGCGTCACCGCACTAGGCATCGGGCAGACCGGAGGGAAACTAGCTACTGGTGCTGCTATGGTGTCAATGCACAATATCGTGCCGTGCCATCGCGTAGTTTTTCACCGTATGTATACTAACGTGACTACTGGGCTGTGCATAAAAATCGGGGAGAATACCGTACACCTTCTGGGTACCTGGGTTGTCTATTTGGTTACAAAAGAAATGTCAAAAAATGGCAGCGTATCCACGGAGTGAATGATGGATAGTGGGGCGAAGCATCCGTCCTTCCATTCGTTCTTGCTTCCGTCCATCCATGCGTGCGTCTGTGTGGCCGCCCATGCGTCCATCCACCCGTGTCTGCATGCGTCTGTTCGTGCGTCCGCACGTTCATCTGTGCGTTAACACCCGTTGCAAGCCCGGACTGGTGAGTAGAAACCACTTCAGTTTTTTAAGGACGGTTACTTCTTGGGCTAGTTGGTTCATTTCAACATAAGTAGTTTTTTTGCCAATGAGTGCGTAGGCGTTACACGGTGGCAGCGCATTGCAATATTGAATTTTAAAGTTCTTAACGTCTGAATCTCTCACCGGAAAAACGTGCGTTACTTGCAGCGTGGCTTCACGTGGGAACGAGTCGCTGACTCAAATGTTATTTCTGATATTATATCGCCAGAAAACACAAACCAGACGGTTGCGATGAAAGAAGGCAAATACATCACTGTTGCCTCGCGTGTGTCTTCGTAGCAAGCCCATATATTAGTGCAAAAAACCTATGAGTTGATAGTTTACCGCAGTCGCGTTAGAGAAACATCGCATATTATGGGTGTGGTTTTGCTATAGTATGACAAAGAAAGTGTCACATAAATTAGAAATACTTCTTTTTCTGCCACAGCCTCCAGGCCCACCTGACATGGAGGCAGCAGTGTACAATGGGCAAGAAACCTGCTACTTGACATGCCTTGAGAAGAAGCAGCCCTGTGTGATACACGTGTTATGGGGTGCCATTACATATATGTATAAAATACTGACGTTTACTAGTTAAATGAGTTTATTTGCTTATATTGGAAAATTTTATGCATTCATATCTGGTGATGTTACTTGTTTTTCCAGACTGCCATGCACCGACAGTATGACTACTTCCGAATGTCCTCGTTGAAACATCTGAATGTCTACTACAACAGGTCTTCTCGAACTTCACACATGCCATGCCGTATTTGTTAATGTTTCGCTGAGCATATCGTGGAGGGGTACCTTAGATTGGCTACAACGATTCGCTGCCTACCGTGGCATGGAATCTACACTTCGATAACGGTGAAACTGTAACACTATTAGTTAGATTGTGTGGCACTGCTGAGCTCGAACACACAGGTTTGATCCCAGCCACAGAGGCCATATTTCAATGCGGGTGAAATGCTAAGACGCTTGTGTGCTTAAGGGTTTGTTTGATTCGCCTGCACCACATGATCCATTTTAAAAAGTTCTGCACCTCGCCATTCGTTTCAGTGATGCAGCAATGTCATCTTCTAAACGTACCATTTCTAAACGTACATTTCTTTCTAAACCGTGCCATTTATTTCGAAAACCGCAGGAGAGGTACAGTTCCAAAACTAGTTCATAATTTTTCTGTACCTCCTACTCTGACGGCTCTGGTGTGGTGCAGCCGCACGCAATGATTAACAAACAACATAGCATTAGACATAGGTACCGCACAGCCTTCTACTAATGCGGCGTGTTTTGCCAAGATGTTAGCACCTCATTAAATTAAGCGAACAAAAATAAGGATTCCACCTTGTCGGCACCTTGTCATTCACTTGTGATGCCTCACTGCTGAACTCGGGCTGCAAAAGTTCTGAACTTTTGCACAGCTGTGAACCAGTTCCCATTGGTGCAAGTGCAATAAACTGACCCTTAAAAGATGGAAGCTTGAAAGTATGAAAAGTCTATGAACATGAGGTGTCAGAGCAAATGCTTTGACAAGCAGTCTTCTCTTCTGCGAGGCTACGATGTCATTTGTTTTAACCCCTGGTAGCCAGAATAAATCAAAGTTTGCCCACTACTGTACAACTCATGATCAATTTGTAGTTGGCATGTGAATTGTTAGAAATTACTAATTTCATTACTAAATGAGCCCCCCCCCCCCCAATTGAGACGCAATAACAGGCTTTCCGACATTTAGTTGTGCCTTGTGACAGTTTACAAACAACACCCAGAACTGTTTTGTCTTAATTAACCGTGTTTAGCTCATACAAGTTTACAAAAAGATGCGCCAGAGCTCACAGGGCTGCACTCAATTGCTTTAGCTTGCTTTAGCTTTGCACATATAATAATAAATTAGAAAGGTGATGAGCACTTGCAGCATAGCTTCCTCAAAGACTTGAATGATGTCGTAAACAGCAAGATTGTGTTCATTGGATGTGTTACTGTTATTTTTTCTTATAGCACAGAAGCCTTCCAGATTTCTTTGAGCACATCTGCTTCTTTTTAAATTAAGTAGACATAACTATAGTGTCTACTACTATAAAGTGAAATTCTGTGCACTACCGTCATGAAAATAATCTAGGAAATTGCACAGGTAGTTGATACATACATGATCTGGACTTCTCCACAGCCACACTGCAAGATAGTACGTATTTCAAGTCCTAACCTCTAAAGGTGGCAGGAAGTAAACAACTTCAGCTTTCAAGCACAAGTATACTGAAAAAGTAAACACAATAACAAGTGTGTAATAAATGTGACATTTATTGATCCAGTATTTGGACAGAATCACATCATGTACCACCAATTGATTTCAGGAGTGCTTGCTTGCAAGAGAGTGCTCAAGTTCTATCAATATGTCGTCTATGCAAAAGTGAGGTTGCTCTCAGAGCTGAGCAGATAGTGTACTGTAAGAGCACCAACAAAGATGTACAAACAACAAAATTGTACAATGCATGCCTAAATCCTATTTTCTTAGAATTGGGCCTTTTCGATCTGTAAGCACACACCTCATAACTGTTCCTTTAGCATACATGTTCGCTGCAGACCTGTCATTACCTGCGACGAGAAATTCTACTTGTAGTAACTGTGTATCTTAGCTTTAAAAATAAATGTAGCCAGCCTGTAATAATTTTAGGCCCTTCATCAAAATATATATTACCTATGATATGGGCTCACGGGTGAGAATTACAACTAGTGCCCACCCTGTCGACACCACGCGACATTGCACAATTGTGAAGTACTCAATGTAGCATTGCACAGCGAGAAAAATTCAGAACTGCACGCATTCGTGATTGCTTATTTAAAAAAATTAGCAAAACTACATTGCTCTCGGTGCGCGAGCTATCTATCGGCAATGTGCAAGCTTCCTTCCCGATTCTACATCATGCATTCACTTCACTTCAAGATAAACACTACAGGGCAAGCGCCGCATCTGACGGCAGAATCGGACCCTTGTACTGAAGCCACGCTATTCAACTTGAACGCCGCTACACAATGAGAGCGACATTCATTCAGCGATATCGATGTTCAGTTATATGCATATGCTTGTTAGCTTTCAAGACTCTTTACACATGGGTTGAAAGCTTTCGAGATGTAAGTGTATGAGTGACTTGTTAAGTTCAGACCTGACCGTATACATTGGTTGTACCGGCTTGGACACTCGCAATAAACGATTCTAACCTTACTTGATTAACGTTGTTTTTGCTGTAGAGGCCAGCTAGGTCGCCTGGCGATAATTACAGACGCGAAGCGCGATTTAGCAACGAAAACAAAAATACAAGAGGAAGCGAGCAGCGCGAACCAGCCGCGAGCCCCCTACTTACAGCAAAAAAAGCGTCTTTTTTATTGATGATGATGATAGTACTACCTGCGCCATCTTGCCTCGCGGTATTGCAGTTCAGTACGCCGCCGCTACGTATTTGCATGTTATTTTGATACAACAACCCAAAGCTACAGTTTCCGTTCTCTAAACTGGTAGGTGTTCTCTGGTGAGCCATGCAATCTTTTCCGTCTTTCAACTCCCGTCGCTCCGGGCTCGTCGGACTTCGCTGACGGCGCCTCGCATACGAGGCGAACGCTCACCTTTTGTTGCCCCTCTGCGTATACGCTCGGCCGAAGGGTGGTACAGTGTCCTAGTGCGTGGCCAAGCTACGCCGACCCGTCTCCCTCCGAGCCAAAGAGAGCGCCTTTGTCCTCGTTCGAGCAACCGGGCCCTGGTCCCGGTGTCTCCGTGAATCACCTTTACCACGTAGACGTGCACGTGGCACCCTGTGTAGTACTTATACGCCTGTGGCGTGGAGAAGCCCTTTTGCTTTCCCGCCGCTCCTTTCCAACGGGCTATACTGCGTTTGGTGTTGTCACAGACAATAAAGTGTTGCGACCTCGAGCAGTATCATGTTCTCGCCACGGCGACGGTTAACGCGTGCCAGGCGGCTCGCTAATACCGGACCCACGCTAGGGGTCGTACTCCTTCGGTATACATGTCACTACAACTTAAGACGTTCACTAACGATAAAACGCACCTCACGATTTCGCGCAATGCAGAGAACGCAAGCAAGAGAGGAACACTAAAACACGTGAGGTGGTGTGTCATCGCAGACGAATTTTACGGGCGTGCCTTTCCATGCAGTGCAAGGGCTGCACTGCTAATAATATCGTGGGCCAAGGGCGCTAGAAAAAGAATTTTCGTAACAATAAAACATTGTCGAAACTTCTTTGCTCATTACGCCTACTTCATATTGCTAGTGGAAAAAAATGTCATTTGTGAAACGGAGCGAATGCTTTGCCTTTGATTTGACCTTAGTTTTTCAAAAATGGTGGTTGTTGCCCCCGCACCAAGTCGCTGTTTCATCACAGCCCCATAATTCCCCATGCTGATGTTGCTGGCAATATCTTCTCAACTGCATTTCGCCCGAAATTTTGGGACATTTTTAATAGATTATGGTTGATCACTGCAGCTGGCGCCGGCCGCGGGAAGCAAAATTGGACTACACCGCCCCTAGCTTTCGTGGCCGCCACAAGGCCTGATTCTACAGCGGCGATTTCAATCTGAGTTCATTCTGATAACGTTCTGGAGAGCCACACCCCACTATGGAAGAGCCACAAGATGTCCCAGTCACGTTAAGAAAGAGCGATTAACGATTAAAAGTGTTAGGTACTCTACCATAGGGGAGAATACAGCTCTCCCTTCGGCCTCACACTTGACGAGGACCTGTATTTCGAAAAAAATGTTTAACGATTTTGAGTACTTCGTACTCAACTATGGGAGAGCTGAAAGCCGTCCCTTGGGTATAACCTCGGCGTAGAAGCTGACGAACTGTTTCCAAAAATCAACGTGTAAACTAGTTATTTTTCATCGAATTATTCCGAAAAACCTCCATGTTAAACCAAGTTTTAAGAAAAAGTTTTACTTCCATTTGAAAAAAATTTGCAGTAACCTAAACACTTCAAGGCACCACGAGAAACGTAACAATGCTTACACTTTATCCTTTAACAAACCTTTAGCACATATTGTTGTCTTCATTGGCCGCATAATAGTTATGGCGCGCTCAGGTGCATGTGCCTACTGAGCCGTCCACTTCTACCCACTTTCCTTTCCTTTCTTTTCTCAAAGAATCCATTTGTGTAACCTAATTTTGGGGAAGCTTTCGCCTTGCTTGCTCCATGAAGATCTCTGTATGGCTAGGTACTACCTGGGAACACGTTTTAAGTTGTTTATCCCCAGGAAAGTTGGTTGTCCATGAAGTATGATCATGAAGTGTGCATGACCGTGTACTCCTGTCACGCTGTCGCTTTCCGCCTGTTCCAGTTTTAACGACTATAGATTGCTGGTTGCTCTCTTGCTTTATTTGAAGGACCTCGCAATTTCTGAAGTCGATCGCGTAGGCGAACTCTGTGCATGTGGTCATGCACCTTAAATAAGTAGCTGATCTGAACGATGCAAGCGTGCGTTCTATGGTCGTATAACGTACTTCTATTCCGTATTCTGTATTCTGTTTTTAAGTGTGAATACACTTTATGAGCGACCCCAAACCATCCACCGCCGTCGGCGGCTTCCGCAGTTTTCTCTCTATCTTTAAAAGAAAGAGGACTTGGCGGGCCGCAGCGCGACGCTCTATCAAATAAGCCACGCACGCGACGCCGATATCGGAGCCAGTAACGCGCCTTATACGCCCTCCCCCTTCGCTCGCTCTTCAGCTCTCCTCGCTCGCTGCAGCTGCGCGCGCCCCTCTCTCTCGCGCGCCCGCCTTCTCTCTCAGTCTCCCGTCGAGAGCGGGTCGTGCGATGGATGTCCCGGAGGCAACGCTACCATCAACAACGAATGCATGCAGTACAACCGAATGCTAGCACTGCACCCGTCGTTGGAGGTGACGGTACCGCGGTGGTTTCGCCGACGTTGGAACACAAGGCGGCGCTGCGAAGGGCTCGTGAGACCAAACGTAAGCGGGCGAAGCGTGCAGCGGATGCCGAACTGCGTGCTCGCGAGGCCGAGTGCAAGCGGGCGAAGCGTGCAGCCGATGCCGAACTGCGCGCTCGCGAGGCCGAGGACAAGCGGGCGAAGCGTGCAGAGGGGTCCGAACTTTGCGCTCGCGAGGCCGAGGACAAGCGGGCGAAGCGTGCAGCGGATGGTGAACTGCGCGCTCGCGAGGCCGACATGAGTCGTCAGCATCGAGCCGCGAACGCGGCCCAAGAAGCGGTACGACAACGCAAGCGTCAGGCGGAGAAGGGCAATGAAGGCCGGCCTCAAGACGCCGCTCGCAATCGTCAACGGCGAGTGGACGTTCCCGAAGCCGTTCGAGCCAGTGAACGTGCCGCGCGGGAGAGGGTGCGAGCCCTGGACTTTGCTCGTCCGGACGCGTCGTGAAGTGTAAATAAATAATACTTCGTATATAATGTATATGTGTACAAATGCTTCATGACAAACAACACTTAAATTTAATAATTACACTTTAATCATCATCATCAGTAATAAAACTCCCAAGCATTTCCCCGAGGGTGAACATGGTTAAGTGCGAATGCACGGGGTGATGCTATGAGGGGGAGTAAAGTTAAAATCCGTTGGCATTCGCCTGTGAGTTAACGTAAACTCCCCCGTGTGATAAAATTGCGATTCCCAGGAACCATTACACCATAAAGGCACCATAGTGTGATTAATAAATATAATAGTGCGAATTAATAAATACCCCTCATAGCATCACCCCGTAAATTCTCACTTAACCATGTTCACCCTCGGGGAAATGCTTGGGAATTTTTCTGTTACGTCACGCTTGAGGCGCCGTCCACACCGAAAGCTCCAACGTTTCTTTTTTTTTTTTTGAATTTGTCAAATGAAGAGCACTCGTTGCCGCCCATAGAGTAAAAACAAGACAAGTGTGGCAGTTGGCCTAGTTTACGTTTAAATCTAGAGAAATTTCTAGTATTTTTTGTATTTTGAGCAGAAAAATTTAAGGACTTTAGCGACTTTCTAGCTAAAAGTTGCGAAAGGGCCGTATATTCAACTTATTTTTTACGCGAGTTAAGAAATCCCTAGTATTTTTAGGGTATTTTGAAGAGGAAAATTTAAGGACCTTAGCGACTTTCTGTCTGAGAGCCGTAAAGGGGTCATGTATTCTAATAGTTTTATTCGCGAGCATGTAACGAAAAACAAACCATCCCACGAAAACAAAAAGAAATTTGATTTATGGGCTTTGAGTGCTGACATGAATGAATTCTATTGCCAAAAGTAAATTACACATTTTTGTGTTTTGAGAGTCAAAGTCACATATTAGTCGTTTTTGCATTCAATCCAAGTTACATAATGGCTGCTGTGTGTAAAAAACAGCTGATCGTCTGTGCGAGCCGCATTTTGCGTTGTGTGGCATATAAATATGCGAGAAGAATGTAATCACGTGGCCTAGGCAGTGGTCTAGGTCAATGGAATTCTAAATAATAACTGGGCTGTTCTAACGCTTTTTCACGTCAACAGGGCCCCATCAAGTGTGAGGCCCACGGGACGGTTGTATGTTTTCCCATAGCAGAGTAACTAGTACTCTAAATTGTTACCCACCTTTTGTGAACTTGACCGAGACAGACTATGGCTCTCCCTTGGTAGAGTGCGTATAGTGCTCTAAAGAGTTCACAATTTGTTCCAAACGTGACCGTACTCTTGCTGCGGCTCTCCCATGACTTCTCAGAAGCCGGTGGACAGCCAGAGAACTTATATACGCACCTTAGAGATCGTCTCTCAGCTAAAAGCGCGCTACCACCTTTGTAATTAGGTGACAACTGCAGCAGCAAGGACAAAGGCTGCCTCCGAGCGTGGTGAGTCAGGACGCCTCACACATGTTTGCAAGCGGCGGCCGAAACAGCGGAAGTTGCTGTAGCTATAAGAGTAGCCCTGAAGTGAATATGTGAGCCTTATTGACGTGCAGCTCTAGTTTTGAGAACCTCATAAAACATGCATTAGCTATCTAGACGGCGGAAACATGGTTCGTATGTGAAGTGTTCTAGCCGTTGCGGCAGTCTACGTCACACGTGCACGTTTTAATTTGTTCACTAAATTAAGAATGACAGACCCAGTTCATCAATACCATTTAGGATACGATACGCAAATGCACGGGGCAAAAATACATAGCCACGAATCATTACGGTGAATTCGCGCATATAACAAATCTCCCGAAGGAGTTATTATACAGTCATTTTCTTCCCGCGAAGTTACGCGAGAGGTAATGGGGGCAACCAAGAGGCACTGACTCTTCTACACATCGCTTGTTGTTGAATTTCGTGGCACTGCGAGGAAGTACGCAGCACAGAGCCTCACCGTTCTACCACACTGTAGTTACAGCCCAGTCTGCCACTCCACGACCCATCGTGCGGTGTTTACAATCGAAGAACACAGAGTTTGGGGAAAGGGAAAAGGATGAGGGTCGAAGAGAGCAGTTTGGCCCAGTGCGAATGGCGTTGCGCTTTCCCCCGGTGCTGACACCGGTCTCCCACTGACCTTCACCCGTGGCTCGTACTCCAAAGCGCGTGCGCGCGCGCCGACTCGAGTCTCCCATAATCCTGCATGTGCAGGCCGACCCTCGAGTGCGCTATACTTGGTGTGGGGAAGGGTGGCAGTAAATTCTTCGATTTGTGTATGGGGCCAGTTCTGAGTCGCCGGAGACGAGTTTTATGCCTGCAAACAGATCATTGAGCCGACACAAAGCAGAGCGTGACTTCTCGTCGGCGCCATCCGTTCCTGGTCCGAAGAATATGACGCTCTGTAGCGTAACTCAAGCCCGGCCCTAGCTAGACGTTCCCCCTCAGAGTATAACCAAGCTTTGGCTTCGTTCGATTAGCCTAAACACGCCGAGATATTGCATCGGAAAAGCCTGCGCTCACTGACTCCCCGTCCCAAGACGATGACACTCCGCGGTATAACTCATGCCTAGCCTCACAGAGTTATTCATGCAAACGACCAGGACGATCTCAGCAACACTGATGCGTTCGCGACAGTGCTTCAACTAAGCGACGAAGACAATGCGGTTACGTACCTGTCATGTCCGCAGCTCAATTCACACGCTCAAGTCGTGGGCGCGAAAGGCGCACAGACTGTAAAGAGACTCGGCAAGATTCCGGATAACTGTTTACGTGGTAGAGTTAAAATGCTCGTGTCGCAGAAATTTTGGCGTTGGCGTCGGTGTCGGCGTCATTGAACGTGAGGGCAAAAAACAATGTGCGGGACCGATAATGTGAGAAAGATGTCAAAACATAAACAATTAAAAATACTGATATAAGTGACGATCAAAATCGGGCCGTTTGGTTAGAAAGCCGGTGTTCTACTACACAACCACGCGTCCGCTTGGAAATGCAGTGAAAATAATTTTCTCTGCTCGGCAATGCAGTGAAAGCAACTTTCATGCTTTACAAACACACGCGTCCTGTATGCATACTTCAAAATACAGCACTAATATCGCAGAAATTATGCGCAGTATAAGCGTACATTACCATCAAATGTCAGAACTTTTGATTTTCATGGCTTCATGTTTGAAAGCCGGTCACCCACTTCAAAAGGCACCCATGTCACTGCGCCCATTCCCTTAAGGACATGTAGTGGATGGTTAGTGATTTCGAAAAGATTTCTCGTGGACAATTTCTCGTGTATAATAAAGCATGCTCCACATTACACGGAATGTAGCGATATGCGAAATCCCAGCGGCACAAGCCACTCTCATGTTTATCCCTTACAGTATAGTAATTCAGAGTTTAAGCTTTTCGGGTAACAACATAAGATAAAAAGTATGCACTAAGTAGTTGAAGTATGCACTAAGGACATGATAACGCTATAGCGATCTACTCTTAAATGCGAAGATTGAGGGTGCCGCAACTTTGTTCTATGAATTCTCCCAAAGGTGAACAGCTCGTGACACGCACCGCAGCCAGAACAGACGTGCTCGACACATGGTGTGTCATCGCAGCTGCATATAAACAGCAAAACCATAGTCTAAGTGATACTTCAGCTCGTTGCTGCTTTAATGAAGCGTGCCCACGCAGAAAAAAAGTACATGCTTCATGCCCGAGGGACACCTTTACTTCTTGCGAGTATAACGAAATCGTTTTGACCGACGCAGTTATAAGACTTACGCAGTTATATGAACAATGACCACAGTGAAAAAATTCTTTGTATATGTTCGTATAGAGCAATGTTATTCACAACGTTAACGTGCTTTGAGGGAACATCATCACTATGTCTCAGCAAAAGGGTTATTAAAAAAAAAGAAGTAATCCAGCACATCACAACGACAAACGCTTGACAGAGCTAATAATTTTTGCTGGGTAAGCAGCTCCAAAACATAAGAGCCTGCGTTCTTTCGTGGCCAATCGGCTTGCGATGGTTCTTGTGAAAAAAAAATGAAAAAAAAAAGATACATAACAGCCGCTAAGCACGGTTGCATGAAAGAGGAGGACGAAGTGAGTTATCGTTTGATGCTGGACTGGCGCCATCTTGCTCTTCGAGTTCTGTGCGTTGTAAATAGATTAATAGTGAAGTTACTAGTAACATTATTGGTGGAGGTGCGGGGTATCGATACCAGTACCTCTCGCATCATATCCCGGTAAAAAGAACCTTGTTTAAAGGCGAAACAATGGGTGCAAACGCTTACACTTTCGGCGGCGTTGCACAGGAGAGAAATCTGGGGAAGCGCTGAGCACGCAGTGATCAGCCGGTGTTTCCTACTGGAACATGCCAGTCGCTGCTAATAGGCAATGAGAAACAGAAGACGCCATTTGGACTCAGATACCCGCAGTCCGCTCTTAGTTAACCCACACGCTGCGAATTTTAAATGCGAAGCATTTTTTTGCGAACTTCAGCGACTTTGACCGTATCTATCTATCTATCTATCTATCTATCTATCTATCTATCTATCTATCTATCTATCTATCTATCTATCTATCTATCTATCTATCTATCTATCTATCTATCTATCTATCTATCTATCTATCTATCTATCTATCTATCTATCTATCTATCTATCTATCTATCCTGGGCGTTTGTATTATGGGATTTATAAAAAAATTGGTATGACATAACATGACTGCGTGACGAGCATAACTGACTAGTCATAACAGGATAATTATGACAAGTAATGAATGTCAGGATTGACATGTCATGATTTTGCTGCTCCTGCAGTGGTTTCGTTCACATAACATATTGCAAAACTGGTATCAGTCAGTCAGTTAAAGAACTTTATTTGGTCCTGAGAAGACGAGAATGCCCCTGTCAGGGGGTACTGTCTGGGGGCCCCGCCCATGATGGCACCGGGAGGTTAAAGCTCTCTGCGACTTCGTGGGCTCTCTGGACAGCCCTTAGCTGCTGGTCCTTTGCGGAGCTGGTGATAAGCTGGAGCCAGTCTTCCTCAGTGGAGGGAGACCCTGAGCCCCCGTGCAAGTCGTGACACTGCCACAGCGTGTGCTGGAGGGTGCACCTCGGATGACCACAGCGCGGACAGCGTGGGTCTATTCCGTCTACGAATTTTGGCCAAATAAACGGACAAGGATACGTGTTTGTTTGTAACATTCGCAGGGTGATTGCCTGTGATCTGTTTAGATGTGGGTGTGGAAGCGGAAACTTTCTACGCCCTAGCTGATAGTGCTTACAGACCTCGTTGAAAGTGAGAAGAGGGTCCCTTTGCCATTGCCCTCCCTCAGCTTCCGAGTGCCCACTTCCGGCGCGGTGTGTGAGACCTCGCGCCTGGGAGTGTGCAAGTTCGTTGGCGTTTGGGGTGGTTTCGTGAGCATCACTGCCCACATGACCAGGGAACCAAATTATATGCTTTTTGCCTGTCCAAGATGCAGCAGAGAGAACGCGCGTGGCTTCTTTGCACACCGAGCCTTTCAGAAATGCTCTAGTGGCGGCTCGCGAGTCCGTGTAAATAGTAGAACGGTTCGTTGTGGCCATGGCGATGGCCACTGCCACCTGTTCGGCTTTGTCGGCATCCGAATTTTTGAGCGTAAGTGATGTCAGCAGCTCTCCCCGTAACCACGTAGCTGCTGAAACAATGTGATTGGAAGCTGTGTATTGCACTGCGTCAACGAAGGCGACATTTTCCTCAATCGTAGCCGCTGTTTAAGAAGGGCTCTGGCCCTTCCTTTGAGTCTGCCGCAGTTGTATTGGGGGTGCATGTTTCTAGGTACCTGAGATACTGTATACATTTCCCTCACTTTGATAGGGAGTGCGCACTCCCTCTGTCTGGCAGTGGCAGACCGTATACCAATATGCGCTAGTAACTAACTGCCAGCCTCAGTGGAAGCCAGTCTTGCAACTTGGGCGACCTGTTTTGCCTCTACTATTTCGCTGAAGGTGTTGTGGACGCCCAGCGCCAATGGATGTTCGGTACTGATGCTCTGTGGGAGACCCAGTACGTTTTTTATGTTCTTGCGAATTATTGATTCTAATCGGGCTTCATCCTTCCTGCTCCACTTGTGGGCCTGGACGATGTAGTTGATGTGGCTCATTAGGAAGGCGTGAAAGAGTCTACGAAGGTTCTCCTCGGATAACCCTCCTCGTTTGTTGGCCACCCTCGTGATTAATTTTGTCATGGAATTGGCTTTGGCTGTGATGCGTTCTAACGTAATGGCGTTACTGCCATCCTCCTCCAGGAATATACGAGGATTCTAACTTTCTTTACGATCGGAATAATAGAGCCGTTCGTTGTGGTGATCAAGATATCGGGGAAACTTCCTTTCTTTGCACCGATTGTTGGCCGGTAAAGGAGCAGTTCCGATTTATTAGCTGACAAGCAGAGTCTTGCCTTGTGAAGAAAATCTTCGACAACCCTGATCGCTGTTTGTAATCACTGTTCAATTTGCCCATCACTACCTCCCTCGTACCAGACGGTGCTGTCGTCAGCGTAGAAGGCGTGACCGAGACTTTCAATCTCGGCCAGACTGGGGGAAAGTGCTCTCAGCGATAAGTTAAATAGAAATGGGGATAGCACTGCTCCTTGTGGAGTGCCGCTGGGTCCAAGATGAAACGTCTTCGAGCCGAGAAATCCTAGGCGAATGGTAGCTTTTCTATTCTTAAGAAATGAGCTGATGTAGTTGTAAAAATGTTCTCCTAGACCCGCTTCTTTAATGGAATGAAGTATGTGAGAGTGTTTGACCTTGTCGAAGGCTTTTTTCAGGTCAAGTGACAGAGCAGCTTCGGTGTCTCTGTAGACCCTGCCAATGATCTTGTGTTTAGAAGCAACATTACATCCTGCGTTGACATGGACGGCCTGAATCTAATTAGATTAAATGGGAAGAGATTCCTTTCTTCAGCAAATTTAGTGGCCCGCTTGAGTATAACGTGCTCGGCGACCTTTCCTACACATGAAGTGAGAGATATATAGGTATAGAATCAGAGTATTTCAATACTTTTACTGGCCCGCAGGGGCGCCTGCGCAAGTAGGCGTTTGGTGTGTAGCGACACCACGGACCCGAGCCAGCGGGGGAGTTTGTACTCCCTCCCACGCCTAGCCGTGCGTGGCTTTGCCGTGTCCGGAGAAAAGGGGATCCTGGTGGTTGAGTCGACGCTGGGTGATTGGACCGTTAAGGCCCCCGGCAGAGGTAACACACTCCTTTGGCCCCGGCTTCACGTAGACGGCACCCCTGGGCTGACCCACCCACGGGAAATCGGCAGTCGCCTTTTCCTATCTCTCTCTCCCTACATCTTCGTCTTTCTTACTTTTTCAGCTTTCCTGTCTACTTCCCTCTTCTGCTTACTTCCAATTTTCTCGGCGGCAAGGGTTAACCCTGTGCAAATAGCCTGCCTTGGCCTAGGCGCATTGGGTTATAGCAGAGTTGTACGGCTGACGTCTGCAAGCTTTCAGCATCCGGAAACTTGCAGCGTCCCCTCGTTGGGCTCCGTGGTGGGTGGCCGCCAACGCTGCTGAACAACATACAATTAGCATGCATAAAGCATTCCCTTTACTTAGTGATCGTGCCTCCTCAAAGCGGGTACGCACCTAAGATATCAATATTTTCATCCGGCCAAGACGAATCTTTCCTCATTACCACGTTTTACACTGCGAAAAAACTAACAAGCAAGCCAGAACTGTATCCCCCTTCGTAGTGGCTAGGTGCTTAACCGAAACTCTCGGTGCCAGGTACAAGGTTACCAAAATGGCCAGCGGAGATCTACTCCTTGAGATACGTGACAAAGACCGATTCGATAAACTGAACACCCTCACAACGTTTTGAGACACACCCATCAGTATTACGCCACACAGGTCCATCAACTCATATCGCGGGGTCCTATCGGACGCAGATTTGCTTGACCTGACCGAAGCGTAACTTCTGGAAGGATGGAAGAGCCAGAACGTGACAAACGTGCAGCGTATTAAGATAAGAAGAGATCAAAAGGAAATACCAACCAAACACTTAATACTGACCTTTGCTTCGAGCGATTTGCCGGAAACTATTCAGACTGGGTATACAAAGACATCCGTGATGCCATATATTCCCAACCCCCGCCATTGGTTCCAATGTCAGAGATATGTCCACGGCTCGCAAAGCTGTCGTGGCCGGAAAACTTGTGCTCTGTGTGTAGTCGTGGGCCATGCGTCCGACAACTGCGAAGCTCCTGCACACTGTGTGAACTGTGGTGGTAATCATGCCACGTACTCACGTTCCTGTTCTTTCTGGAAAAAAGAGAAAGAGATCATCACTTTAAAGATAAAAGAAGAAGAAGAACATAAACTTTATTTGTCGAATCCAGATGATTCGAGTCCGGTGTTTTTTAGTGGGCCTGGGGGCCCACCGTGGATGCGGTTCCGAGACCTTGTCTCGAAGCGGCTTCCTCGGCACGCTGGACAGCCCAGAGTTGTGCTGTCAAGTTCGAGCTGAGCAGTGCGGCCTTCCAACGCGAGCGGAGGCTGGCGGTGGAAGAGTGAGATGAATCGGCACTGTTCGAATTGTTTATTAGGCCCTGACACTCCCACAGCATGTGACTAAGGGTGGCAACCTCGCCACATGACGTGCATCTGTTTGTAGTGTATATGTCTGGATACATGGCGTGCATGAGTCTGGGGTTTCTGTATGAATCTGTTTGTAATTGTCTGAAGTGTACCGCTTGCGTTCTGTTAAGCCTTTCGTGAGGAGATGGGTATATGCGTCTTTGTAACTGGTAATGTGTGGTGATGTCGTGAAACCTGGTCATACGATCCTCCCATGCCCAGACGTCTGCAGTTCCCCGCGGGGGCTCGTCGTCCTCCGGCGATGCTCGGTGAGTGAGGCCTCGAGCAACGAGGTGAGCCGCTTCGTTGGGGGTGCTCAGTCCGGTATGAGCCGGGATCCATAACAGGTGCCTTCGGTTATCGAAGTCGACCTCTCCTGGATGTATGGGATGTCGTTGGAGTATGTGAAACGCCTCTTGCGAGATGCGTCCGTTGGCAAAATTGCGAATTGCTGTTTGAGAATCACTAATCACGTATGTGGCATTGGTCTGTGTGAGGGCCAGTGCTATAGCCGCTTCCTCTGCCGCTTCAGCGTGTGCCGTGTTCACAGTGAGGCTTGTGATGTGCTTGCTACGATGGCCGGTAACTACCACCACGAAACTCTTTTTATTGGTATAACGCGCAGCATCAGTGAAAACCGCTTCAGTGTCGTTGGAGTAGCTTTGAGTAATGCGTTGTGCCCTGGCTTTACGCCGTCCCATATGGTGTTGGGGATGCATGTTGCGAGGCAATGGGGGTACGTATACTTGCTCGCGTACCGATCTTGGAATTTCGACTTTGATGCCGTGCTGCGTATGGTACGTGATGCCAAGTTTTTCGAGTAGGTGTCGGCCTGGGCGGGTCTTGGATAGGCGCTCGAGTTGGGAAACTTGTTGCGCCTCCACGAGTTCCTCGAGGGTGTTATGCAACCCTAGCTCTAGGAGTTTGCTAGTGCTAACTCCGGGTGCCAGTCCCAACGCGAACTTGTACGTCTTGCGTATCAGGGCGTTAAGCTTGTCTTTTTCCGCAACTGTCCATTTGTGAAACGGTGCCGTGTACATTAGTTGTGAAATAACAAAGGCTTGTATGAGTCGTATGACGCTGCCTTCGCGCATGCCCGCATGTTTGTTCGTGATGCGTCGGATGAGTTGCATCGTGCTTGTGGCTTTTGCCATTATCTTGCGCAGTGCTTCACCATTGCCGCCGTTCTGCTCAATCATCATCCCCAGTACCCGGATCTTCTTTACCATTGGGATTGGTGAGCCGTTTGATGATGTTGGTTTGATTTCTTGATTTTCTGAAGGTACGTAGTTTTTGGGCGGGCGTCCCTTTTTCACCGGTCTATAGAGCAGTAATTCGAATTTTTCGGCCGAGCAGGTGAGTCCCGTGCCTACGAGGTAATGTTCCACGCATTCTATGGCCGCCTGTAAGCGATCCTCGATCTCTCCGTCACTGCCAATTGTCGTCCAGATCGTAATATCATCCGCGTATAGCGTGTGGTGCAGTCCATCAACTTGATGTAATCGCTCAGGTAACCCCAGCAGGACGAGGTTGAAGAGCATCGGCGAGATCACCGAGCCCTGCGGTGTACCCGAGCTTCCAATGTTGATTTGATTTGATTCTAGCTGTCCCACTCGCATGCGTGCGGTTCTTCCCGTGAGGAAGTCTCGGACGTAGTTGTACACTCGCATTCCGAGGTTCAATCTGTCTATTGTTCGCAATATGGCGTCGTGACGAACGTTATCGAAGGCCTTCTTCAGGTCCAGGCCAAGGATGGCTCTCGTTGAGCTCCCAGGATTTTCTATGATTTGATGTTTTAGTTGCAGAAGAGCATCCTGTGTGGAGAGATGTCTTCTGAACCCAATCATTGTGTGTGGTAATAGGTTGTTGTCCTCGAGGTAATCTGTTAGTCTATTGAGGAACGCGTGTTCCATCAGTTTGCCTACACATGATGTTAGGGAGATAGGGCGCAGGTTCTGCAGCTGCAGTTTCTTGCCGGGTTTCGGTATAAGTATGATCTGCGCTTCTTTCCATGGCTGGGGTAACTTTCCACGCACCCAACACTCGTTAATATAATCTTTGAGTTTCTCTAGCGATCTGTAATGGAGGTTGCGCAGTGCCCTGTTCGATATTCGATCTAGGCCTGGGGCTGACTTGGTATTGAGTCTGACGAGGGCCGCCTCGATTTCAGAAATTGAGAATTCTGCGTCTAGGATGGCGTTGCCTTCTCCCCTGTAGTCCGGATGTACTTGCGGGGGCGTTTGGGATATGTAATGAAGTTCCGCTTCCCGTAGGAAATCTTGCTCCGTTCCCCCGTAAGCGTGTATGATTTTGCATATGCCTTGCCTTTGTGAGGTCTTGGTGTTCGCGGGATCTACGAGGTACCGCAGTATCTGCCATGTGCGACTCGTAGTGAGCTGACCATCCATCTACGCGCATTTCTCTTCCCATTGCTGTTGTTGCAGGTTAAGTGCGTGCTTTTCTATTTCTTTGTTGAGCTGTGCTATTCGTTTTCGCAGTCTCCTATTATGTCGTTGTCGTTTCCAACGGCGATGCAGTTGGGTCTTGGCTTGCCACATGTGCAGTAACCGGGTGTCTATTCTATCAAGCCCAGCTGTTGACGGCATCATTTGCGTCACCCTCTCGATATCACGCCGAAGTTCCTCGGTCCATTGCCCAATGTCTTTGATGTCTTCAATCTGTTCCTTGTCTCGATTTTTTCGTAGTAGTTCCCAATTGGTGATCTTCATTTGGCGACCAGCATTGTGTTTCTGTGGGCCGCCTTCTGCTTCAATAGAAATAATGTAATGGTCACTACCTAAGTCTTGCATGGTGTTTCTCCAAGTCACCTTTCGTGTATTGCACGTAAAGGTAAGGTCAGGCGTGGTGTCAGTGCTGACGCTGTTGCCCTGCCGAGTTGGTGCCGCTGGGTTAGTGACCAGCTCGAGGCCGGCGAGTTGCACCGTTTCCCACAAATGCCTGCCTTTCGGCTGATCTTGTTTGTAACCCCACGCCGTATGCACCACGTTGAAGTCGCCTCCAATGAAGAGTTGTTGCCCCTGGGCGATATCGAGTGCTCGTTTGAAGAGGACGTGAAAGCGGTGTTTGCGACATCTCGGACTGCTATAGACGTTGAGTACGAAGATGCTGTCGGGCGTTTTACGCGGTGGAATTAGCTCTACGAGGACGTTTTCAATATCCTTGACATGGGTGTCGTTTTCGATGACCGTGAGCTCTCGCTTGACCAGTGTGGTGATATTTGGATTTTCCTTCTTGCCTGGTATAGACTGGTACCCTGAAAGTTTGGCGGGGCCGTTTGTTTCCTGCAGTATGATGACGTCTGGGCGTTCGGGGATCGTTTTCAGGTATTGTTGTAGGTGCGCTCGTTTGTTTTTGTAACTTCTGCAGTTCCACTGCCATATTGTATGTTTTTGTTTCGAAGGGTGTCTTGCCATGGTTATGTGGTACTACAAGGGTGGCGCCGCTTCGCTATGCGACGTCACCAGCGCGCTGTTGGCAGCTTCTAATCTGGACAATCTGAGATAAATGCTCTCCAAGCTCTGTTGAATCGTACGCGTGATAGTCGCGGTGATAGTTTAAAGATAAAAGAAAACATTACATTTAATGTAATGTATTACATTACATTTAATGTAATAACTTCCTTTCGGAGGCTCCGGAACAAGGTGATGGTGGTGAAACAATGGTTCACGCTACCTAAAAAAGCAGCTGTAGACGCACTGGAGGGGCTTTAGTCCCTTGCACTTGCACTCTCAAGTGCGATAAACGGTCATGGTGGCCGCCACCCTCAGGTACCTAGCACAGCGAACCTGTCAGTGACGTCACGAGCAGCTTATGTATTCGCAAGGCGCGCCCGGTGTATATGCGGAGCGTCGAAGCACTTGCTTTGAATGCGAGTCTTTGTTGCTCGAACGGAAAATGTGTAATAAAAATAGCTTGTTGTCTGTCGGCTCCTATAATCTTGCATTTTGTGAGCAAAACTTAGCCAACGGTTGTTGGCCACCTAAGATCTAATGTCTTGTCTAAAAAAATTATAAAGATTTTACACATGCCCACGCGTGACCAGAAGACCAAACAAATTACGCCCAGAAAGCTGCTAGATTCAATGAGACATGACGCTGCCCGACAGGTAGGCATAAAATTTTTCTGTAATGTTTATATGCATGTATTTAAGGCAGAAAATTAGGAAGCCAAATTACGCAAAAGCGTTAACATCCAAACGCAGAAAAATTTAAATGCCGGAAGATAATTGTACCCAGAAGATAAAACACCGGGAACTATACTTGGACCATGTTGGGAACCACATGAAATTCGATCGATTCGGAGAAAAATGGACGAAGACACAGTGTAGTGTGCTTCTAGAGGGGAAAAGCTAAACTTATTTGCAGGGGCTGTTATGCTTATATGTTTAGGTTCTGCCACGCCGTGCCGTGGTGGTCTAAACATTATGGCGCTCAATTGCTAACCTGAAGGTTGCGAGACCCTACCCTCGCAATGGCGGCTGTATTTTCGATGGAGGCGACTGTATTGGAGGTTCGTCTAGTTCAATTTAGGTTCACGTCAAGGAACCCCAGGATTATTATTATTATTATTATTATTATTATTATTATTATTATTATTATTATTATTATTATTGTTATTATTATTATTACAAGTAGATTCTGAATGCTATTGGAGGTGTGAGACGTGAGTAAAAGGCAGCACCAAAGTGGTTACTGACCTTCCTGTAGAAGGTAATGCCATTATCTCCAATAATGTGATTCATGCTTTTCTGGCTCATCATCTCCTTGAGGAGTGAACAAGCTGGACTCAAAGACAACGTCAAGGAAGTGATTAGAGACAATGAACACCACTCACAGAGCAAGAACCAATGTATTACTATAGCCCCCCCCCCCCCCCCCCCCCTGTTTCGGAAGACGTACGCGAGGCGGTATGCCACCTGCATGGTTGGCTTGGTGTACATAATTTCGCTTAGTTGCGGTACAGTTTTTGTGGGCCAAAGAGGCCAGTGCATAAACAACCGAATTAGGGAGCATGAACTTTCTGTTGAATATTACTTTTTCGGCACATTTGCATGCGCACTGTGGTTCTTTCAAGTGTGAGCGAGGGTTTTCCAGTCACCCGTTCTTGGAAAGAGTAATGATGCCTTGGTGGGTCAAATCACGAAAGCACACTATATTAAAAAGAAGAACGATATGCGTGTTAGTGATATCTGGTGCTCTGCAACGTGGGGAATTCATTTTTTAGGATTTTTTTTTTGGTTTAGCGGCTTTTTCATTATTTGTTTTTTTTTGTAAATCTGATCACGTTTTTTGAGGAGCATGTGAGGTGATGAGCGCAGGAATAGTTGCTATGGTTATATGTGCCCCTGATGTTCTGAGAATTAAGGTTGTTGTGAGTTGCGCCATCGCTGTTCTGTCCTTATTTGTTTTTCCTTTATGATACACATCTTTTTTTATTTGAATTACAGTAACCATGCACCAACTAGCCAAACAAAAAGTTTTATTAAGCCAAGAGTAACGTGAAAATTATTTCACAGCTTCCCTATAGGCAACCAGTACAATATTGGCGTTTCCAATTTTAAAACATGTTTCTATGAAATGCAATATAGATTGCATGCACGCGACGTCATAGTCATTGCTTCCTAACATACTCGTTCACCAACATGGCACCTTTGACGTAAAAGTAGCATAATCACAGCGCGTTCAACCTGCGTCAATATGATAACAACGCAGCGAGAATTTTGTTGGCCTCTGTCTGTCAATAACAAGAAAACGTTGGCAGCAATGAAATAAACGTGAATGCAAGAAAAAAGACCTGACATAGGCAAGCGCTGTCCTTCGTGTTTACTCTCGTGCTGTATAAATTTGTTGATGAGGAAATGCCAGCTCGCCCAAACACTCCTTTTTAATTGGTTACGTCAATAAGAGAAATTTAGAGACATAATGATAGCATTAACATGTGACGTCACAAACATTGTGTCTGTCATGTGGTGCCCAACATTGCACTTTAAGTGACGTACGTCTATGAGAGGAATCACTCATCTTTTCCATGACATATGCAGTTATGCATTTTTTTTCCTTTTTGAGGGCTTGAAACACTTTCAAAAGGAAAATGGCTGTTGGAAAAAAAGGTGCAAAGCGTATAAACATTGCACAAAGCCGACGGGATCTTTATTCTAGCAAAATACTTTATGTTCGACTATAGCTACGTTATGGGGGCATTTTGTCGTTTCGGCATTTAAATGTTTCGCAATTTGCTTTTTCAGCCTTTCAAATTTCAGTTTTTTCCAATTGGACCTTTTATATTTTTTCGTGTTTTAAGTTTTATCCTTCCGATAAATCGTCATTTTCTATTTCCCTGTTTTGAATGGCTATAAAAAGCCGAAAATTGAGAGGCCAAATTAAAAAAAGGCCGATTGTGGGAACACCCTACATTATAATGCCTAAAATCTTCATGCTGAAAAATAGAAATGGCGAGAAAACAACGCTGGAGACTACGTGAAAGTTCTTTCATTGACTCAAAAATTTGTTTGTTCGGAGAAAAATGGCCGAAAACACGGTGTGGTGTGCTCCTAGAAAGAAAAAGCTAAATCTTCGAGGACGCTAATTGAGCTCCGCTTCCGAGGGTAGAACTCGGTAGCGTAATCATGCTCTATGCACATCGCCTTCTCAACTGCTAAGTGCATGTCTCAACCATGCCGTGAGAAAACGAACGACCTTGTTTGTAACATTGGCGTTTCAAATTTTCCTCGAATGTACGCTGCAAGTACTGTTAAGTGCAGACCATTATTCTTCATTTGGCGAAATAGTGACGAAGTCACTACGCGTTTGGAAGGCAACACAAGAACCTATGCAGATGATGTGACAACATGACTACATGCCACGCTCATGATGCGTTCGCGGCCGTTTCGCTGTCGTCACATATACCAAATTTGGTAGTACGCTACCTGAATTGATGACGAAGGTATGTGGCTGGTGCAAAGACGATAATCATGAGCTGCGTGTCATGTGAGAACATGACTACATGCCATGATCATGATGCGTTCGCGGCCGTTTCGCTGTCATCACATATATTAAATTTGGTAGTACGCTACCTGAATTGATGGCGAAGGTATGTGGCTGGTGCAAACGCGATAATCGAGCTGCGTGTCATGTGAAAACATGACTACATGCCACGCTCATGATGTGTTCGCGGCCGTTTCGCTGTCGTCACATATACCATATTTGGTAGTACGCTACCTGAATTGATGATGAAGGTATGTGGCTGGTGCAAACAAGATAATCATGAGCTGCGTGTCATGTGAGAACATGACTACATGCCATGCTCATGATGCGTTCGCGGCCGTTTCGCTGTCGTCACATATACCAAATTTGGTAGTACGCTACCTGAAGTTATGACGAAGGTATGTGGTTGGTGCAAACACAATAATCATGAGCTGTGTGTCTTGTGACAACATGACTACATGCCACGCTCATGATGCGTTCGCGGCCGTTTCGCTGTCGTCACATGTACCAAATTTGGTAGTACGCTACCTGAATTGATGACAAAGGTATGTGGCTGGTGCAAACACGATAATCATGAGCTGCGTGTCATGTGAGAACATGACTACATGCGACGCTCACGATGCGTTCGCGGCCGTTTCGCTGTCGTCACATATACCAAATTTGGTAGTACGCTACCTGAATGATGACGAAGGTATGTGGCTGGTGCAAACATGATAATCTTGAGCTGCGTGTCATGTGAGAACATGACTACATGCCACGCTCATGATGCGTTCGCGGCCGTTTCGCAGTCGTCACATATACCAAATTTGGTAGTACGCTACCTGAATTGATGATGAAGGTATGTGGCTGGTGCAAACACGATAATCATGAGCTGTGTGTCATGTGAGAACATGACTACATGCCACGCTCATGATGCGTTCGCGGCCGTTTCGCTGTCGTCACATATACCAAATTTGGTAGTACGCTACCTGAATTAATGACGAAGGTATGTGGCTGGTGCAAGCACGATAATCATGAGCTGCGTGTCATGTGAGAACATGACTACATGCAACGCTCATGATGCGTTCGCGGCCGTTTCGCTGTCGTCACATATACCAAATTTGGTAGTACGCTACCTGAATTGATGACGAAGGTATGTGGCTGGTGCAAACACGATAATCATGAGCTGCGTGTCATGTGAGAACATGACTACATGCCATGCTCATGACGCGTTCGCGGCCGTTTCGCTGTCGTCACATATACTAAATTTGGTAGTACGCTACCTGAATTGATGGCGAAGGTATGTGGCTGGTGCAAACGCGATAATCCTGAGCTGCCTGTCATGTGAGAACAGGACTACATGCCACGCTCATGATGCGTTCGCGGCCGTTTCGCTGTCGTCACATATACCAAATTTGGTAGTAGACTACCTGAATTGATGACGAAGGTATGTGGCTGGTGCAAACAAGATAATCATGAGCTGCGTGTCATGTGAGAACATGACTACATGCCATGCTCATGATGCGTTCGCGGCCGTTTCGCTGTCGTCACATATACCAAATTTGGTAGTAGGCTATCTGAATTGATGACGAAGGTATGTGGCTGGTGCAAACACGATAATCATGAGCTGTGTGTCATGTGAGAACATGACTACATGCCACGCTCATGATGCGTTCGCGGCCGTTTCGCTGTCGTCACATATACCAAATTTGGTAGTACGCTACCTGAATTGATGACGAAGGTATGTGGCTGGTGCAAACACGATAATCATGAGCTGTGTGTCATGTGAGAACATGACTACATGCCACGCTCATGATGCGTTCGCGGCCGTTTCGCTGTCATCACATATACCAAATTTGGTAGTACGCTACCTGAATTGATGACGAAGGTATGTGGCTGGTGCAAACACGATAATCATGAGCTGCGTGTCATGTGAGAACATGACTACATGCCACGCTCACGATGCGTTCGCGGCCGTTTCGCTGTCGTCACATATACCGAATTTGGTAGTACGCTACCTGAATTCATGACGAAGGTATGTGGCTGGTGCAAACACGATAATCATGAGCTGCGTGTCATGTGAGAACATGACTACATGCCATGCTAATGATGCGTTCGCGGCCGTTTCGCTGTCGTCACTTCGCTGTGACACTTCCTTCGTTCTTTAGAGCGTGTTCTATTCTCTCCATGTTATACCTTCGTACAATAGATGCCTTACGCTTAATAATCAACTTCGAAAGCTCTGCCAGTTCTCTTTCGTCTGTTGTACTTGAGGCTTTCATGCTTTGACGATTCTTGATGAGATCTTTCCTCTCCTGGGACAGCTTGCCGGTGTACTGTCTAACTACCGTACCTCCAACTTCTACTGCACATGCCGTAACGATACGCGTCAGATTATAATTCATCGCGTCAACGCTAAGCCTGGTATCCTCGATAAGAGCCGAGTATCTGTTCTGAAGCGAGACTTAGTTCCTTTGATTTCCCTCTCAGTGCTGGCTGAGTACTATCAATCAGGCAACAGAGAAATGCTGAGAATACAGTCAACCGCTATACTTAGCCTTCATAGATTAGGAGAAGGCATTGGATCCAGTAAAAACATCAACAGGCATGCAGACACTGTGGAATCAGGGCATCGACAAAGCAGATATAAACATCCTGAAGAAATCTACAGAGGATCAACTGCCACTGTAGTGCTCCATAAAAAAGGCGACATAATATAAATGAAGAACATGTAAGACAAGAGGACACAATCTCCCCAATGCTATTTGCCCCATGCTTATTGCAGGTTTTCAGAGGCCTAGAATGGGAAGGCTTACACATAAGTGTTTATATGTAGACTACCTAACTAGCCTGCACTTCGCGGATGATATTGCATTGCTGAGTGATTCAGGGGGCGAATAGCAACTCATGAGAACTGAATTAGACAAATAGAGCAGAAAGATAGGTCTTAAAATCAATCTGCAGAAAACGAAAGTAATGTACAACTTCAGAATAGAACAGTGCTTCGAGATATGCAATAGTACACTTGAAGTTGTAATAGACTATACGTCTACTAAGGACAGGCAAAAACCACGGAGCCGAGCCTCGAGATTGAAGTAACTAGAATAATAGGAATGGGGCGGAGCACATTCGGCAAGCGCTCCAAATCATGACTGGTAGATTGCCACTATCCCTCAAGAGTAAGGTATATAACAGCTGAATCTTGCCGGTACTTAGCTAGAGAACAGAAACCTGAAGACTTACAAAGACGGTTCCGCTTAAATTGAGGACGACGCAGCGGGCAATGGAAAGAAAAAAAAATGGTAGGTGTAACCTTAAGAGCAGAGTGGATCAGGGAACAAACTGGGGTTTGAACAATGAACATGGGATTTGAACAAATGAACATGGGCTGGGCATGTAGCGCGTAGGCAGAATAACCGCTGGTCATTATGGATGACTGACTGGATTCCCAGTGAATGCAAGTGGGTTATGGGGAAACAGAAAGTTAGATGAGATTAGGACGTATGCGGGTACAAAATGGCAGCAGCAAGAACAGGACACAGTTGACTGGCTGATCATGGGAGAAACCTTTGTCCTGCAGTGGGCGTAGTCAGGCTGATGATGCTGATGATAATGATGGAGCTGGAACTTGTGTAATTGTTCGGGGTGACAGCTTCTTTCAACAACCTGCTGATTTATGAATGTCTTGGTGCTCCTGCAAGTACCAAGGACAAGGACGGCTTGCATGTTCTTACGTAAGAAAGAACTAGCATACGTGAGGGCTACGACATGTGCATGGTACTGTTGCTTGTGATTATGTTGCCCCGCTCTCATGCACGTTATTGATGGTAAATCATCAAGAGTACGACGTTGGTTTTGTACTTTGTCATTTCAATCGCTGTTCCACGCTTCATGTTGATAACTCTGTTGTAATGTGCATTGTGCTCATGGAAATGCGTGCAATAGGGTTTTGTTGTTCTCGTCAATAAACTGTTCAGTTCGCGCTCTGAGCGTGTATTTGTGTTCCGTCCTTTGTACAATCCTACACGCAACACTACTCGTCCTAACGCACCAACAAGCCCAAGTTGAAACCTAGTAAGGCCCTAAAGATGGCAACAAGCTTTATTAACCTCACACAAATTTCGACATCAGCCATTTAAAGTACTTGGTAATCAAATGCCGACAAACAACAATGGTTCTTAGTGAATACAATTTTTAAACAACGTTACGACACTTGGCGTCATCATCGTACACGTTTTTCGTTTCTTTCTCAGTTAGCATCGTCGAGAAGGGGGAGAATATGGAGTGTATAGTACACGATAACAGTCTCATGCACCGTGATCTCAAGTGAGCATCCGGGGACATCTCAAACCAAGCTTTCAGGAGGGAATGGGAATCGAAGGGATGGTGATAGCCAAAAAAAGAAAGGAAGGCAAAAGAAAAAAATGTTTCGGAGAAAAATTAAAAAGGTGAGGCAAAAAAATATTGGAAATAGAAGGGGCAGACAAAAAACATAAAGGAAAAAACTGAAGAGGAGAGTGAAAGAAGAAAAGAGGAATGAAGTTGAAGGAGATGCTCGTGTGATGAATAAGTCAGTCGCATGCGCGCAGTGTCCGCGGAGGCTATAGGAGAACATTGACCCCTGACACCAAATCTGGAACTTCAAGTTGTTTGTGTTGTTTGAGAGAACTGCATGCGAGGCCACTTCTGGCCGATTATTAGTGACGAGCGTTGCCTGTAAGATATTTTAATTTGGTTTTAATGTAAGGCTGCGTGCTCATCGTAGTATTCAAGTCCAATCGACACTTTCCGTGGTTGGACCTAGACATGGGGCCTCCTCGAAACGTTGCATAGGTCAAGCAAGATAATATTGGCGTCAGAGAACACTTGTGGAGTGCACTCAATATTATAACTGGCACCAGGCGAAGACCATTGCCACCCCTCTTGCTCCGCGGATGCTTATGCCAGGAATGACTTTTTTTTTTGAGGGCCACACGCTCGAAACACCCACAACATTTCATTCTTCACCACTCGTGGGTCACTCTATTTGAAAACAGTGCGTTCAGCGTCACAGAATTTGGAGCGCATTGTAGTATTAGAGCATTTTAGATTCAATTTAGGCATTACCAGACTCAAAGCTACATATATCAGTAGTAAAGTCGCAAAGAAAACTTTCAAGTCATGGGTCCTTTGAGTTGCGCCCTTTCTCCCGAAGCCACCGCTAAAAAAGTGTGCTGGTCCGCGTCGGCAATCGCTATAAGTCAGGTGCCGTGTGATTTTAAAAAGACGATAAGTATAGCGCGAGAACAGAACGACGAAAAAGAGACACGAAAGACACTTCTTGTCTCTTTGTAGTCGTTCTGTTCTCGCGCTAAAACTATCGTCATGTCATACCAACTAGCCCAAGCTGCCACACTTATAAGTTTGAAAAGACGTCCGTGCAGATCACCGTGACTGCGGAGCTGAGGGGAAGTTTTCATGTAGTTATTTAGTTTTTGTCAGCGGCCACAGTGAAGTTGCGTATAATTGAAATAAGTGATGACTGCGATTCGTTAAATAAGAGGGCTGTGATTGCGTTGGTAAAAGCGAGGCTAGCCTGGCGTGCGTGCTCTGCACCAGCTCCTCGTGAGTGACTCCGTGTAGCATTTCACAAGAAACAACCTATCACTCAAACACTTCTCACGCACAAAGGTCAAGACACCTCTTTGAGAATCATCTCCGCACTACTCTGCAAGTTCATTATATATATATATATATATATATATATATATATATATATATATATATATATATATATATATATATATATATATATATAAAATGAACTTGGAGAGTAGTGCGACGTAAAGAACCAAACAATTATTTTTCTCCTAACAGTTTTGGCTGTTCGTCCAGCGTTCTTCGGAGGACGTAAGCAAAATGGCACGTCCCGCAGCAGAGAGCAGCCCAACCAGTTTGAGGGCCAGAAAAAAAAAAGAAAGGAAGAACTCTCAGACAACAAACCTGCGAGAGAAGCGGCAGTGACTATGGCTATGCTGAAATGTTCGTCAGTGAAAAAAAAAAAAACGGTGGACAGACTTTCGTTGAAAGCGAAACAGTTTCGGGAGGGGTCCTCCCTTCATCAGGGGATGAGTTATACTCATCCCCTGATGAAGGGAGGACCCCTCCCGAAACTGTTGGGAATTAAATATATTTATCCTTGTTGACAACGCTCCCGTTGTGCCATATCCCATACCTTCACGAAGACTAACTGGCCCATTGAATTATTACTCCCACTATATATATATATATATATATATATATATATATATATATATATATATATATATATATATATATATATATATATATATATATATATATATATATATATATATATATATATATATATATATATATATATATATATATATATATATATATATATATATATATATATATATATATATATATATGTATATATATATATATATATATATATATATATTTATTTATTTATTTATTTATCTATTAATTATACTAACATGTGCCAGCTCACGCCCGTAGCACCGATGGCGCTTATTTTCAAGTGCTATATCTGTGGTCCTGTGTGTCCAAATTCACGTATATATGAACAATTTAAATGAATAAATTATTTAAATAATTCACTTTCTGTTTCTGACTAAAAGGCGCGTCAGTCGCCCAGTACTTTCATGATTTTGTTAGGGAGTAATTTGAATTTGCTCATGAAGTATGAATCCCGCTGTTCGCGCTCCCATGTGTTCTGAAGACCGCATGATACTTCATAAAGAAATTCACACCGCTCACCCACAGAATTAACGACAGCCCTGGGTGACTGACGTGCCCTCGCAACCTGTCTTAGAAGACAGAAAGTGAAATATTGAATATTTGTACATACGTGAGTTTGGACACATTGGACGATCAATCTAGCGCTTGAAAATAAATGCAATCGATGCTACGAGTGTGAGTCGATTCTGAAGCGCCAAGACTTCTAGAGATGGTCTCACAAGAACAGGTCTCAATCGCGTACTTTTGCAGTTTGACACCTAGTGCAGCAGAAGTAAAATACATTTTCAGCATTTTCTCCCTCGCATTCCGCCTTAAACTTTTATAAGACACAATAGTACACCTGGACGAATGAATGAAAACTGAAAGCTTTTCCTTTGTTTACACGGCCCGCATCATACCACGACAAAAAATATTTTATTTCATAGGCTAATAAGTTTCACAGATGCCCCTGAATTACCTGCCCTAAACTAGCGATGGTGAAAGCCAGTGCCTTCCGCAACGTGTTTCGAGCCAGAGCCGGGCCACCTGCGCCCACTCCTTGCGCACAGGTGCAGTCTAGCCCAGCCGCAGTCGAGCGAAGACAGGCACAATGCTCAGAAGGGGGAGTGAGAGGGCAAGAGCGAGGAAGAGTACAACGTCTCGAAAGATCCCCTCGCCACTGCTTCGGTAGGCGCAGCACGGGCACAATTTTTGACCCAGTGGTTACACCTAGCTGGGGGGACACTTCCTCAACTGCCACAATGTCTATAATTCCTGGCCATGCATAAACAATATTTTCTCTCTGTGTTCCTCGATATCGAAAAGGCTTATGATACAACATGGCGTTTTGGAATTTAAGATACCTGTCCCACCTTGGCGTGCGCGGAAGAATGTTTCACATAATCGAAAGTTACCTGTCAAACCGGACATTCCGTGTCCGTGTGGGCAGTGTTTTCTCCCAAACATTTGTCCAGGAAACAGGCGTGCCACAAGGTGGTGTACTTAGTTGCACACTTTTGATTATCAAAATGAATTCCTGGCACTTGTCCATCCCCCGCAATATGTTCTATTGTACATATGTCGACGACGTTCAGCTTGGCTTCAAGTCATGCAACTTGGCAATGTGTGAGCGGCAGGTTCAGCTGGGTTTAAACAAGGTCTCCAAATGGGCAGATGAAAACGGATTTCGACTTAACCCACAAAAAAGCACGTGTGTCTTGTTCTCTCGAAAGAGAGGCATGCACTCGGAACCTGACATTCGACTGAACGGGCAACGTCTGTCTGTCAAAGCCGAGCATAAATTCTTAGGCTTAATCTTGGACAAGTTGACCTTCGTACCGCACATCAAGTATTTAAAAACAAAATGTTTAAAAGCCATGAATGTTATAAAAGTGTTGTCACGTACTACTTGGGGTAGTGATAGGCAATGCCTCACGAATCTGTATCGAAGCCTCATTCGCACCCGCTTAGATTATGGGGCCGTTGTTTATCAGTCTGCAACTCAAAGTGCTTTGAAGATGCTGGACCCCGTGCACCATTTGGGCATCCGCCTTTCTACGGGTGCTTTTCGCACCAGCCCTGTAGAAACCCTTTACGTTGAGTCAAATGAATGGTCGCTTCATCTACAGAGAACTTACATGACCTTTGTATATTTTCTTAAGGTGAAAGCAGACAAGAAGCACCCCTCATACTCTACTATTAATGATCTGTCGAGCTCCCTTCTGTTTCAAAACAGGCCTTCGATGAGGCAGCCCTTCTCAGTTCGCCTGAAGGGTCTAGCTGAAGAAACTGGAGTGTCACTTGAACACAGTTCAATGGCTCCTGTAGCATACCCGCCACCGTGGCAGTGGCAAACTATAGACTGCGATGTGTCTTTCATAGAAGTTACAAAACATGCCCCTATTGCCCATATCCGAACATACTTTCTGGAACTTCAACACAAATACACACGTCCTGAGTTCTTTACAGATGCCTCCAAGTCTAACTCCTCTGTGTCCTACGCTGCTGTCGGCCCATCCTTTTCGAATGCTGGCCCTCTACATCCAGGCCCAAGTATCTTCACAGCGGAAGCTTACGCGATACTTGTGGCAGCTAAACACATCAAACAATTACAAATACAAAAAGCAGTAATTTATACAGACTCCCTCAGTGTGGTAACGGCTCTGCACAGTCTTAAAAAACGAAAAAACCCGGTCCTTGTCTCACTTTACTCAATTTTGTGCACACTCTACACACTCAAACAACATGTTGTAGTGTGCTGGGTGCCAGGGCACCGTGAGATCCAAGGCAACGTGAGGGCGAATCAGCTCGCTGCGTCCGTCCACAAAAGCACTGCCCCTACACCCATATTGATCCCGGCCCTTGATCTTAAGCCGTCTCTCAAACGAAACCTCAGGGACTACTGGCAGAGCAAGTGGGATACACACACACAAAACAAACTACACATTATTAAGCCACACCTTGGTCATTAAGCCACACCTTGGTCATTGGCCACCAGAATCAAAATCGCGTCTAACAGAGGTAACACTAACAAGGCTCAGGATAGGACACACTTACACGACACACTCATATCTTTTGTCCGGTGGCGATCCACCATTGTGTGACAGATGTGGTGAGGCATTAACACTTCTTCACGTTTGAATCCAGTGTAAACAATTAGACACTCTAAGAAGACAACACTTTCAATTACCCTATCGACAACATATACCTTTACACCCTGCAATGTTCGTTGATAGGGAACCGCTTTTTAGTCATAAATCATTCTTAGCGTTTTTAAAAGAAATTCATCATTTTCATATCATATACCCGGGCATTCCGTAGCACAACCTCTCCAGAGAGGTTTTTGCTGCGGTGGCTACACAGGAAAGCACTTGCCTCACGGCCCTTGGACGCAAGGGTATGAACGAGTGAGGTACTTGTGCTAATGCCATACATGTCCACCATCGTTTTTCATTATCACCAACTTTTGTCGCCTATTCACACCACACACACCTTTCACGGCATGGTCATGATTTTATTACTTGTATGTTTTTACCCGCCTTACTGCCAGGAATTTTATGGCCTTTATACAGCCGCTAATCACAATCATTGTCCACAATCCTTGTCCCATAAACTGGCGCTCTTTGGCCATCAAATGGCCCTTGCGCCAAAAAACACCATATATCATCATCATCAATACTTTTACTGGTCGTGAAGCTTCGCTGTAACTCTAAGGGAGAGCTTTATGCACTACGAGTGGAGGCCGTGGGGCAACGCTGCATCACCGCACAGGGCATCGGGCAGACCAGACGGAAACTAGCTACTGGTGCTGCTATGGTGTGAATGCACAATATCGTGGCGTGCCATCGCGCAGTTTATCACCGTATGTATACTGACGTGACTACTGGGATGTGCATGAAGATCGGGAAGAATACCGTACACCTGCTGGGTACCTGGGTTGTCGATTTGGTTACAAAAGAAATGACGAAAAAATGGCAGCATATCCACCGAGTGAATGATGGATAGTGGGGCGAAGCATCCGTCCGTCCATTCGTTCCTGCTTCCGTCCATCCATGCGTGCGTCTGTGTGACCACCCGTGCGTCGATCTACCCGTCTGTGCGTGCGTCTGTTCGTGCATCCGCACGTTCATCTGTGCGTCCGTCCCTGCTTTCGTTCATGCATTCGCTCCTGCGCCCGTCCATGCGTCCATCCGTCCGTCCGTGCAGCCATCCGCGTGTCCGTCTATGAATCTGTCTGTGAGTGCGTTCGTCCACCTATTCAACACTCCAAGTACCACCATCTCGCTTTTTTTTCATCATATATTCCTCATATAGAAGCACCGCCATCCAGCGGACATTCCAAGGTCTGAACAAGAGGAATTTCTTACGGCTTGCGCTTCGTGCCTACTTCGCACCTTCAACCACCTCGAGTTCATGGTATATACCAGTTCACTGTATTCATGGCACTGCGGCCCAATGCTCGCTAAACCTTTCTAAAACCTAGGACGTTATGCCCAGCGAGTATAACGTAGCAACCCTTTCTTGTATTCTGTGCGTTGTTGAACAATAAAAATATCGCAGCGTGCGAGTTAACTGAAAGCCGAATTCTCCGGTTTCTCATTCCCCCTTAGCAGCCATTGGCATGTACATTGAGCATTATCTTCTATTGTTCAACAACGCACAGAAGAAATCTCTCACCGGCACCACCTTGGCGGTCAAATTGTAATACTTGTTACACACTACTATAACGGCTACGAGGGACGAACGGGTGCCGCTATAAGGAGCTTTGGCGTTCCAGTCTTCAACGCGGTCAGAGTTCCGGCGGCGTTGCTGCCGGGTGACCACTCGCGAATTTGCCAGCCAGCTTTTTTTTAGGCCTGATCCCATCGTCGTCGGCCCCTGCTGGAACCAGCGAGGATGGCGTCAAGGCCTGCGGCGCTCCCCCTAAAGGAGCACTGCTTCAACTTCACCGTTCCGGAGGGGACGGCGTCCGTCGACGAGATCATCGATGGCCTCGAAGACGTCATGGAGAATGAAGGGGTGCTGTTCCTGCAACACCTCAGAGCTTCGAAGTTCCTAGCTGCGGCTCGGTCGGCTGCACAAGCAACCAAGTTGATGGTAAACCAAGGATTCAAGTTACAAGGTCACAAGGTACAAGTTGAAGGAGTTGGGGCGCTAAGCGTACAAGTCAGTGTGTTCCGCCTCCCGTCGAACGTGTCAGATGACGCAGTTATTTCAGCTCTTCAGCCATACGGAAAAGTGAAGGGTATCACATTTGTTACCTTGCAAAGACATCAATCAACGTACACTGGTACCCGCATCGTCCGAATCGAGATGGCCAAGCCCACCCCTAACTTCCTATCAATTCAAGGTCACCGCGTGATGCTCGAGTATTGCGGTACGCGCAGAGTGTGCGCACGCGGCAGCAGAGAAGGTCATGTTGCGGCTACTTGCAAAACACCCTTCTGTCAACGATGTGGCACTTTCGGCCATACATCTGAGGATTGTATGTCCAAGTGTAAGCGCTGTATTGGGACCACGCAACGAAAGATTGCTTCTGTCCCAAGTCATACGCAAACGCAGCGCACCTCATAGTAACTGAAAGAATTACCATAACTTGGAGAGTCTGCTTCGAAAAGAACAACCCAAATTGGAACCTCGAGGCACATGGAAGTTTTGCAACGCAAAACAAAGCCACAGCAACAAAAGATTCCAGATTATTGGAATGAAGACAGCGCAACCGACACAGAATTTCATGACGCCAAGACAGAAGACGCCAGTGGCGTTGATGCCGCGTCGCCATGCACAACGAGTGACAACGACGTTTCTGCGCTTACTGGGGACACCGCAGCGTTGTCATCTCCCACAACGTCGTCAGAGGAGCCCAGCAACGCTGTGGAGACGCCGAGTGCGTCTGCTACGTCCTCATCAGAGGAATTCAAGGTCACAGAAAACGAACAATCCTCGAACGCATCACCACTGGAGGAAGCGTCCCAATCATCTCGGGTCGCTGGCCAACCGGGAAAATTGCTCCGACCTTCCGAGGCAACAAGTGCAAGTGACGAGCTCCCTGAACGGCCACCTGTGGGCCTGAAAGGTAGCGTGAAGACGACGCCCACGAAAGAAGTAAAGACCACGTCTTCAAGGAAACCTAAAACGCCTCGCACACACACCGTACAGGCCCAAGAAGAAGCGTCCGACAAGACATCCAGACATCGTAGGAGCCGGTCACCATCACGAAAATTAAGGAGTGACAGATTTTGGCAAGCCTCACGATCGGTATCTTTGTCTCCTGAAAACACGTGTTCTCCCGACAAGTTGTCTACAGCCACAAACTCTCAGCGTCGCACCGAGCCTGGTAGCTCAACCAGTGTAAGTGATGTCACCACCTCCGGAACATCCAAAAAGCCCCGAGTGGATTCGCCAAACCGAGATCCGTCACCTGATGCGGGTGAGGACTCAATGTTTTTTTTTTAATTTGTGCTGCCTACATCTATTCTTTCCGCTTCCTATTGCCTGTACCGTTGCAATGCTTGCTTCCCAGCCGTACAACCACTATGAATTTGTTGTCTCTGACGCATGCAAACTGTTTAGCATTCCATATGTTACTGTCATTCACGATAGAACCTTCATGTGCCAATTTGTGAGTTCTATGCTGTGGTGGCTATGCCCTGTTATAGTAATTGCATCATGTGAGTTACGTTGCATGCTGCGTGTACTATTTCTGTTATTATTGGTGTTCCTTACTGGGTCCGTTCTATCTGTGCGCGTGAGTAAATCTCAGCGCCAGTCCTTCAAGTATCATCCCGTTCACTTCATCTACTGCCGCTTGACACAGTAGAGGCCGTGCCGTCCCCTTACTCATCGCTGTTAAAAAAACAAAAAAACGATTGTTTCGTTTCCCCCTAAATTTATTTTAAATGGATAGGTTATCTTTCATGACTTTCAATGTTCGTGGTTTCAAAGACCTTGTAGAACAGCAGGAGATAATGAACCTTGTGCGCTCGCTTGGGGTCGACGTGCTTTTTCTGCAAGAGACCAACTTTTGAACACGGCGCGACATCATGACCTTCCGTACTAGATTTTGGTTGAAGCCTTCTTCTCCTTAACGCAGACGAACTCGCGTGGCACCGGTGTCGTGTTTCTCAATCTGAGGTTCAGGCGGGGTGCGCATTGCCTCTTCGATGCAGAAGGCCGTGTTATTGCGGTGGACATGTGGATAAACGACCAGAAAATCCGATTCACCAACTTTTACGCGCCCGTGGATAGGTCTCTTGCCAATGACTTTTTTAGAGGTGCCAAGTCATTCCTGCTAAATTCAGCACCGTGCGTGTTGTTAGGTGATTTCAACTGTGTTTTTGATTTCATTCGAGATGTCCGAGGCCCTAGTCAAGGACAAAGCACATTTCATTCGAAAGAGTTGCAGAATTTGGAGCCACGCGCGTTCAGGGTACGTCTCAGAGCAGGATTGACAGAGTCTATACCCCTAACGAGCTCGTTGCTAGCTTGGAGATATGCGATGTCATTTCTTTAGCGCCTGGGCAACGCAAGATCAGCGACCACATGCCAGTGCTGTTCACCTTGAAGGCCCAGCTGGGAAGGCATTGCTCCAAGTTGTGGCGAATGGATTCATCAATATTAAATGATGAAGTTTCGGTATCTGAAATGCGCATGAATATCTATGCGTCTTTGGAAGACACGCTGCAAATTACGCCGACAGCATGCAATCTATTGAAGGCCAGATGGCGTGTGATTGCGCAGGGGGCCGGGAAAATGCTCCATGCACGTCTAACATCACAAATGAATGAAACATTGAGGCGCAATCAAATCGTTGAGCACGCAGGTAATCTGACCGACGCAATTCAAGAGTACATTGGGGCCAAAAAGGCTAAATACGACCTCTTGTTGAGGGCAAGGTCCGGGGCTTTTAAATGCTCAGAGGAACTGCACCTGCCTACGGATGAACTAGGTAACTTAGCATACGCACAGCGAGTAGAGGTATCAGCCAAGTATTACCGGTGCAGCACGGACAGAGTGTGGGAGCATCGTCACAGATATCAAATCAATCGAGGAGGTCTTTAGGGCGCATTTTGAAAGGCTCTGCTCTGCAGATCATCGCTCCAAAGACAGCAACCAGCATCAAAGAATCGCAGACTTTTGTGAAGGCTTGCCCACGCTGTCTCCTGAGGAGTCTGATATGCTCTGCGCTGAGGCCACGAAAGATGAAGTTTGGCAAGCTTTGAGGAAAATGAACACTACCACGGCTTCAGGTCGAGACGGAATACTGACGGGGTTTTATATAACTTTCTTCGACGTCCTAGGCGACGCACTTACTGACATGGTTAACGGGTTCATTGTTGATGGGCAAAAGCCAAGGTCTTTTAGTGAGAACATGTGGTCTTGTTGCCAAAGGAGGGCATGGATCCTGACGATCCATGGTCATGGAGGCCGATTACCCTCCTTAACACGGTCTACAAACTTGTAGCCACGATACTTGGCTTGAGGGTAAAACCTTTTCTGCCCGATATAGTGTCACCCACGTAAACGTGTGCAGTGCCGGGTAAGTCAATTTTTTAAACACTTACTCTGATAAGAGATTTGTTCTACTATGCCAACGCCAAAAACGTTACCGGTGCTTTCGTGCCATTGGATCAAGTTAAGGCCTTCGACAGGGTCGAACATGACTACCTATACTGCGTACTTAGAATGTTTGGTTTGCCTGAGCAGTACGTTTGCTGTATAAAGCTTCTATACACCAACATGACCAGCCGACTTCTCATCAACGGCGGGGAGACAGCAAGCTTTCCAGTAACAAGAGGTGTTCACCAGGGATGCCCAATCACACCGGTGCTTTTTGTTCTTTCCATAGATTCTCTCCTTAGGAAAGTGGCAAAGTGCCATAATATTCAGGGCTTTCCAATGACAGGTCTGGAGTCAGTTAGCATCACCAGCCGACTTCTCATCAACGGCGGGGAGACAGCAAGCTTTCCAGTAACAAGAGGTGTTCACCAGGGATGCCCAATCACACCGGTGCTTTTTGTTCTTTCCATAGATTCTCTCCTTAGGAAAGTGGCAAAGTGCCATAATATTCAGGGCTTTCCAATGACAGGTCTGGAGTCAGTTAGCATCACCGCTTATGCGGATGACATCTCTGTGTTCGTGCGAAACCAAGCCAGTTACCGCGCTTCTTTGGAGTTGTTCGAAGAGTATATGCCAGTTTATCGGGTGCTTTCCTGAATGCGGAGAAAAGCAAAGCCCTTCGTTTCGATGGCCTCCACGGCTCTTTGCCGAGTGGTATTCAATACGTGGATGCCGTAAAAGTACTCGGGGTATACTTTCAAGACGGGGAGGTGGCCAAAAGAAATTGGGAGGACGCCGTACATAGAGCCACGCAGGTCTTCGCGTATGCCACTGACTTCGATTTGTCACTTGACACTAAAGTGGCGGTGGTGAAAACCAAAGCAAGCGCATATGTTTTTTTATATCGGGCACTTTGCACTCATACCCAAACTTTTTGCGAGCCGCTTTGCCTTATTGGTTGGAGCCTTCCTATGGGACGGGAAGACACCGAAAGTTCTACAAAAGTTCCTGAAGCTCCAAAAAAGTTGTGGAGGACTCAGTCTGCCAGATGTTGCGACATTCACAAAGGCACTTGCAGCTAAAACAGTTCCACGTATCGGTAATAGTTAGAGAATTTTATTGGCTGCGGCGATGGGACGCGTTGCCCACTCGTCAGAGACTGTCAAAGTGGGGCGTCGTTCCCAATGACCACTACCCCAACTGCAGGAAAAGAGAAACAATCCGCCACACGATGTTTGAATGTGTAGTGGCCAAAAGAGTGTGGCTCGTACGTCGTCAATTCGGAGGGGCAATTTTCGATATCAATGCGTCATGAGCACGAGAAGATAACTTTTTGCGTCACATGTTGACACCTCTGGCGCGGGATGCAGTCGGTCAATTTTCACGTTTGAGGAGGCATGCAAGGCTCTGACTTTAACAGTGAAAACACAGCATGAGTAAACTACACAGCGGAATAAAGGACCAAGAAACTACATTAGATTGCCAACCAAACTTAGAACGCACTACGGCACCGCAGTGATAAATTAACGCAATACAAAATACGAAAACGACGCAAACTTCATATGAAGTATTGCTCGATATTCATCACCTGCTTAATTGTAAGTACTGATTCATTCAAAGTGGCTGTTTGTTTAGTATGTACGAGGCAATTTTAAAACATATATCTTCGTATATAGAAACACCGCATGTATATATAGCCTGTAAGGTTTTATATGCGCTGTCAAAAGTTGCAACCATTGCACTGCAACCACTGCAAAAACCACAAGAGTCGTTGAGACGAACTAGATTGTACGCAAATGTTCACTTGATGCCCAAGAAAAAAACATGCTTTTATAGCGGTAGCATATCTTCCAGTGGTATCAGCATGCCACCCCGCCGCGGTGGTCTAGTGGCTAAGGTACTCGGCTGCTGACCCGCAGGGCGTGGGTTCGAACCCCGGCAGCGGCGGCCGCATTTCCGATGGAGGCGAAATGTTGTAGGCCCGTGTGCTCAGATTTGGGTGCACGTTAAAGAACCCCAGGTGGTCGAAATTTCCGGAGCCCTCCACTACGGTGTCTCTCATAATCATATAGTGGTTTTGGGACGTTAAACCCCACATTTTAATCAATCAAATCACTCTGAAGACGTATTCAACCTTCACGGCTACATTTAATAACGTTTGACAGCTCAGGCGCATGCCGTACAATTGCAGCGCCGCGGCCGCTCCGCTGCCCCAGCGAGGGCGAGGGCCCCCCTATTGATATCAAACTTTCGCCGAAGCCTGCTGACCAGTAAAAATACTGAAGGACTCTGGTGTGACATGACTGCATGGCGAACATAAATGACAAGCCACCCCACCGCGTTGGTCATGTGGCTAAGGTGCACGGCTCCTGACCCGCAGGTCGCGGGATTGAATCCCGGCTGCGGCGGCTGCATTTCCTATGGAGGCAGAAATGTAGGCCCGTTTGCTCAAATTTGGGTGCACGTTAAAGAACCCCAGGTGGTCGAAATTACTGGAGCCCTCCACTACGACGTCTCTCATAATCATATGGTGGTTTCGGGACGCAAACCCCACCTATCAATCATCGATGCTTTTTTTTATTGCCTGCGGCTGCGATGACACACCTGACGTAAGTGTATCAGGCAGGGCAGCTGTTTTGGCTGCGGTGCTATTCACGAGATCTTCACGTCTGTACAGAATAACAGCACTCCGAGAGACATGCCGAGTCTGTTTACTGTCTGCACGCATTGCGCGGCTTCGATTTGAGCGTATACGAATTGAACCGCGGACCGGAGATGTAACAGTAGACCATGAAATTTTACGGAACACATGAGCACGTGGCGAAAAAGCATCTTCGTGACACTTGCGCTACGTAAGCGGTGATCGAATCCACCGCCATGCCCGAGCCACATCCCTCCCTTGATCTGTGACCTTTCCCTTTTCTGCTTTTCTAAGTGGGTACAAATAATTTTCATCTTTCACTTTCTAACGCGACGCGTTTTTTGACATCTGAGCCTACGTGCTTCTGTCTCGAGAGCAGTCGATGTGCATAACTGTTGTCAGTCGCATCCTTTATCACGAAGGGATGCCTAGCAAACGGAACGTTGTTCGAGGAACGTCAGCTTTGACCCTGCTCTGAAAATAGAAATGTGTTGGTCATAATGGAGATAAGCGCTTCGCGTGAAAAATGCGGACTGACAATGCACTACGTGACCGTAAAAAATTGAAATGCCAGTGTTTACAAACATGGAGGAGGTGTATACAAATGTATGCAGCGGCGCTTCGCTGTATAGGTGGTTTGAGTCGATATATTGCAATGAAAGTCCGTTGATTTCAGCCTTATGGTGATATATACGGCTTCCCTTTCCACAATAATGCACGAAACAGAGATAAAATTCTTATTCTGTACGAGAGACGCGCATTCTGCCAGTCAATTGCCGCTGGCCTTCGGTGACGGTCATGTTTTGCATAGTGCTCAATTTTTTTTGCTTTATTTGTACGTGTTTGACTTGCCCTCAGTGTATACAATAGTTGCGCTACTGATACAATTAAGCGTTTTAATTCTTAATCTAGCAGCAACAACAACAAAAAAGAAGCCTGTATTTCTGCGTAATTAGATAAAAAAGAACGTAGCGCAATCTGCTTTTATGTTCTCATGACTACGTGTGCCGCTATAGAAATGCATGGGTTGAGGTGCTTTTTTTTTTATGGCTGAGCGGATGGAGGCGGAAATGTTGTAGGCCCGTGTGCTCAGATTTGGGTGCACGTTAAAGAACCCCAGGTGGTCTAAATTTCCGGAGCCCTCCACTACGGTGTCTCTCATAATCATAGAGTGGTTTTGGGACGTTAAACCCCACATATCAATCAATCATTATGGCTGAGCGGCCTTTGTAGAAACTGGTTCATGCTTTGCGGTATTAGAAAGATCTGAAAAGCACTAAATCTTTACGAGTCGTAGTTGCGAAATTTCTGCATTCACGCCTCGCTATTTAGCAGCGGCAAATGCAGTGTGTGATGTGCTTGTACGATAAAGTGGCACCAACATTTATATTAGTTTAGGGTATACAAATGGTACAACGATTACACCACAAGCAGCACAGTTGCACGTGCACGCACTCATTTATCAGAGTGCAGAGAAGCCTGGGAAGGCGAAATGCTTGTGTATATTGTATAGTTTCATGCATTTGACACTGTGCGAACACAATAGAATAAGCTGCCTTCTGAGGACACGTATTACGCACGCAAACATGCAACAGGCTGTGACTTGCAAGTGACGCAAGAAGGAGCGATCCACACGGCGGGGTTTATTCTGCTCGCCGCCAAGTGCCACTCCTTTTCATCTCGCGGTCAATAGTATAAAACACTGTGCTGAGCTTTACTCTGCCCCTCCTCCTCCTCTTTTTCCTTCCCTGCCATCTTGATACAATGTACAAATAAATACTATGCTTTCTCTAGTTCTCTGTTTTTTATACCTTTCTTCGTCTTTATCTCTATTTTTTCTCTTTCTCTGGTTGTCTCTCTCTCTGTGTTTCTTGTGCTCTCTCTCTGTTTTTTTCTTTTTGTTTTGTCATCAATAACAACACAATTACATGAATCTCTATGTTTTTCTCATGCATAGCAGCGTATAGCTATCATAAATTCTTGTTTTGCTAGCGTGCCTGGACAGCGCCTCCTCTATTTTATCAATCCCAGCCAGATGCACCCGATCCAGCCGTTCACGACCCTCTCCTCTAGTTTTTTTTTCTGCTCTCGCCCATTGCCTAGCCTTCGCGAGCACTTTGGGATCAAGGGGAAGAGGGCCCCTCATGCAGTGCCTCACGTCGGGAGTGATACAAAGTAATTTTTGTTCAGTTGTGTACAGATCCATGGGGCGGCGTCTTGCATGCCTCGTTATCACAACGTTGGCGGTCATGCTGGCTCGGTAAGTGATACGGTGTTTTGAGACAGCGTGCCGCTGTTCGTGGCGCTATGCGGACCACTAATGGGAACGCGTCACAGTGAAGCCGCTGCATAAGTAGCGCTGTGAAGTAACGGCAGCATTGCTTCCCGCCACAAAGAAGGAGCCTTGCAAGGGGCACGAAGGAACAAATCTGACAGGCGTGTGATATTGGAGAGGGACACACATCTATCGCGTTTCCGTGGGAAAGCACTCAGAAGCACGTGTGATGCAAGCAGCCCTACCCTTAATTCCTGTGGCGTCGCATCACGACCAATATCGAACAAAGGTGGACCGATGGCTCCAGTTAAAGAGCACGCGTTTCCACTGGCATAGAATGAAATAAAGCAGGCGTTGGCTTGGATAACCGAGTGATTACGACGGTCACCTTGGGACCATAAGTGCGTGGCTTCGAATCCCACGCTTCTATGAAATTTCAGTAACACAACAGTGTTTTATGCCAGGGTCCTCCAAGACTTCTGTGACGTATTTCCGTCACGGATATGATGTTGTAAAGTTACCGCAACCAAATAAGGAAAATTCTGGCAAGAGTTGCCCCGCCGAGGTTCGAACCTCTGACTTCTGGGTAAACGACGAATAGCATCCGGTGCTTACCGACAGAGCTGGAGATGTAATAGCAGGGCTCCGTACGAACGTGCCTTTTATCTTTCACTCATTAGAGAGTTTTAGCCTGGCGGGTTTACGAGTGAGCGGGCGAGAGGAAAGGGCAGCGGAGCGCGACCCGATAAGGTTCCCTCTCGCTTCTCGCTCTTTGTTGCCGAAGCGACGTGGTGCCGCCTTCTGTGGGTGTTCAAGAGGAGAAATGCGGCATGAAGCAGTTGAAGAATGGCGTCCGGAATTGCGCGGCGGTGCGAAGTCTTGTACGCCCTGCTTTAAGTGGTTCTCGATAGCAGTGAAAAACTCTGACCGAGCGAGCATCGAAGAGTCGCCGATGCAGTTATGTTCTTCGCCTTTCGCTTTGGTCGGAGCTTTTAACGGATTGTCATCTGCGTATGAGCTATTTGCTGCGCGCTTCATGAGCGTTGTCTGCCTTCGCGGCTGTCGTTGCACGACCTGAAAGTATGGCTAATTAACTTTATAATTGTTCACTTTGGGTCACATGTATCAATGGCAGAATTCAAATCGAGGAGCGGTGAAATTTTTTTTTCGCTGAGCCGAAACTCTGTGTGTAATTACCACCAGTTGGTACACACACGCCCTCAAGACCTGCGATGGAAGGTAGCGATCCTCCACTTTATACTGGCGCACCAGTTTTCACTGTAATGGGAAGCGTTAACTTGAACCGTAATCTTACCTTCCTCAATTCTACTCGTGTACCGCAATAGGATGACCCAAGCCGAGATGGGGAGTCCGCTTGCAGTGTGGCTCCGAAATCGGAAGTAACAACTACACAGGAAAAGACACAGAGAGGCGTTCCTTGGCGATCGACAATGTGATCGAAACTGATCATATTGCGGCCTGATGCGCCGAGCCACGTGGTTCACAAACACAGGCATACTCACATGATTGCTCTCCTGATGGGCTGACGTCAGTCGCAGCACTGACTTCAGCGCGCTGCAGCATCGTATCACTGTGAAAGAGAGCATGGAATCTACGGTGAAGTTTTCAGAGTGATTAGGAGGATTATGTAACTGCGTGGATTATGAACTGCGTGCTGCGACACGTGGCCCGCAAGGTGAAACCGTCTCGGCAAGTCGTTGTGAGTGAGTGTGGGCGGGCAGCGATGGAAAACAAGAAGACACGAAGCGCAAGTGCCTGTTCGACGCTGATAAGACGCTTACATGTGAAGGAAAACGCGAAAATAAATGCCGAACCTTGAGGCATCAGTGCTGCGTAGCTCACCACTCTTTGTTCTCCAAGGCGACAACTAGTTATCCAGAGTGAGGCAAGGAATGAAGCGGCAAACTTTGCTTCTTATTGGCACCGATCTCACCTTTTTATCCATTTTGCCTATTTGGTCAGCATTGACCATAAGATAAAGTACTGCATTCTTCACTAGGGACTGTGCATATGTGGCCATAGCCATATGCCAAACAGCTGTGTTGCATGACCGGATTCCGTAAGTGTTGTACTGGTATGAGAAAGCTTATGGTGTTCGAGGTGTTTCGTTGGATCTAACATTGAGTTATTTTCGGGATCGGGCTCAGTATGGGGCAATGAATAACTGTGTTTTGCTTCCTCGTTTCCTCTACTTTTTGAGTTTTTTTCGTGTTTGTGCTATTTCTGCGCCGTCTCCGCTCTACAGATATGTATGGGAAGAAGGGACCTTCGTCAAGCCGCAGCTGAGCAGCTTTTTTTCTCTTCTCCACTGCCATGTTCACACTTAACGTGTCTGAATTAAAGATTTAATTCAATTCAATTCTTATTTTACTCGAGCTTAGCGTGTATTACCTGCGACTCTAAAAGTAAGGGGCAATTGGACAGAAAAATGGAGTTCATGGACATTTCATATTTCACGCCAAAGCTCAATGCCAGTTGTTGGTGTAACGACACAAATCTCAACGTAGATTTTCGCATGTTTGACACTTTCGCTGAACAAATGTTCCCGATACTTGCCATGTTAAGTCTCTGACTCTATTAGAACACAATTCATTTCATTTTCGGCAGCCAAGAATTACATATATGCTCCAGCAGACGTTGTCGAAATGTAGCTCATCGCGACGAGCTGGGACTGAAAATTCAAGAGCAAAGGGTGACCCGACACCACTCAACATTGCTTTTAACGCCTTTTTCTGGCTTACTAATTGTCTTGGCTTGGTAAGAGGGGCGTTTCTGGTGTATTACTGATTGAGGCGTGATTACTTTCTTTCGTCGGTATCTCTTCCAAGCCAATGACAGAGCGCTTTTTAGCAGCACTCTTAGGAAAAAAAATTAGTAAACAGTTAGTAAGTGCAAGGATGTGCTTGTTTCCAGCTTATTTTACTACTTTTCCAGCATTTTTTTACAAGCCAGAAGCTAGTAAAGTTCGTAAATTTTGCCGTTGCTAAGCAGAAAAGCTTCGTTAGTGTGCCAGATATCTCGTACATGTCGCAGTATATTTTGCCGTAATTATTACATTCTTAAGCAAAATTTCATCATCATCATCATCATCATCATCAGCCTGACTACGTCCACTGCAGGACAAAGGCCTCTCCCACGTTCCGCCAGTTAACCCGTACCTGTGCTTGCTGCTGCCAATTTATACCCGCAAACTTCTTAATCTCATCTGCCCACCTAACCTTCTGTCTCCCCCAACCCGCTTGACTTCTCTGGGAATCCAGTTAATTACCCATAACGACCAGCGGTTATCCTGTCTAAGCGCTACATGCCCAGCCCATGTCCATTTCTTCTTCTTGATTTCAGCTATGATATCCTTAACCCCCGTTTGTTCCCTAATCCACTCTGCTCTCTTCTTGTCTATTAAGGTTACACCTACCATTTTTCTTTCCATTGCTCGCTGCGTCGTCCTCAATTTAAGCTGAACCCTCTTTGTAAGTCTCCAGGTTTCTGCTCCGTAGCTAAGTACCGGCAAGATACAGCTGTTATATACCTTCCTCTTGAGGGATAGTGGCAATCTACTTGTCATAATTTGAGAGTGCTTGCCAAATGTGCTCCACCCCATTCTTATTCTACTAGTTACTTCAATCTCGTGGTTCGGCTCCGCGGTTATTACCTGCCCTAAGTAGACATAGTCTTTTACAACTTGAAGTGCACTATTACCTATCTCGAAGCGCTGCTCTTTTCCGAGGTTCTTGTACATTACTTTCGTTTTCTGCAGATTCATTTTAAGACCCACCTTTCTGCTCTCCTTGTCTAACTCCGTAATCATGAGTTGCAATTCATCCCCTGAGTTACTCAGCAATGCAATGTCATCGGCGAAACGCAGGTTACTAAGGTACTCTCCATTAACTCTTATCCCTAACTGTTCCCATTCTAGGCTTCTGAAAACCTCCTGTAAGCACGCGGTGAATAGCATTGGGGAGATTGTGTCCCCCTGCCTTACACCCTTCTTGATTGGTATTCTGTTGCTTTCTTTATGAAGCACTGTTAGCGTTCTTCCAAGACTCTGGTACTTTTCGCGTCAGGAGACACCTCGTAAACAGGGTGGCTAGTTTTTCTAACACAATCTGTCCTCCATCTTTCAACAGATCTGATGTTACCTGATCCTCACCAGCAGCTTTGTCTCTTTGCATGCCCTCCAAAGCTTTTCTGACTTCTTCTATAATTACTGGTGAGGTGTCATCTGGGTTACTGCTAGTTCTTATAGTAATAAAGACGTGGTTGTCCCGGCTACTGTACAGATCTCTGTAAAACTGCTCCGCTATTTTAACTATACTATTCATATTGGTAGTTATTTTGGCTTCTTTGTCCTTTAGTGCATACATCCGATTTTTGCCTATCCCAAGTTTCTTTTTCACTGCTTTGACGCTTCCTCCGTTTTTCAGAGCGTGTTCAATTCTCTCCATGTTATTCCTTCTTACATCGCACCTTTACGCCTATTAATCAATTTGGGAAGCTCTTCCAGTTCTATTTTGTCTGTGGTACTTGAGACTTTCATGATTTGACGCTTCTTAATGAGATTCTTCGTTTCCTGGGAAAACTTGCCAGTGTCCTGTCTAACTACCCTGCCTCCAACTTCCACTGCACACACTGTAATGATACTCGTCAGATTATCATTCATTGTATCTATGCTAAGGTTGGTTTCTTCACTAAGAGCCGAGTACCTGTTCTGAAGCGAAACTCGGAATTCCTGTACTTTCCCTCTCGGTGCTAGCTCATTGATTGGCTTCTTGCGTATCAGTTTCTGTCGTTCCTTTCTCAAGTCTAGGCGAATTTGAGACCGTACCATTCTATGGTCACTGCATCGTACCTTGCCAACCACTTCCACATCCTGCACTATGCCTGGGTGTGCACTCTATATAAAGTCTATTTCGTTCTTATTTTCGCCATTAGGGCTCCTCCATGTCCACTTGCGGTTTCCTCGTTTTCGGTAGAAGGTATTCAAAATCCATAAATCATTGCGTTCGGCGAATTCTACTAGTAGCTCTCCTCTGGTGCTTCTAGTACCGATGCCACAATCTCCTACTGCCTGTTCTCCAGCCTGCTCCTTCCCTACCTTTGCATTAAAGTCTCACATCAGTATTGTATACTGTGTTTTCACATTACTCATTGCCGATTCAACGTCTTCATAGAAGCTTTCAACTAAAGCGTCATCAAGGCTGGGTGTAGGCGCGTAAGCCTGTACCACCTTCATCTTCTATCTCTTATTCAGTTTAATTACGATACCTACCAGCATTTCATTAATGCTATAGTATTCCTCCATGTTGCCAGCTATGTTTCTGTGAATTAGGAACCCCACTCCCAGTTCTCTTCTGTCAGCCAAGCCCCGATAGCAAAGGACGTGCCCATTCTGTAGCACCGTATAGGCCTCATCTGTCCTGCTAACCTCACTGAGCCCTATTATATCCCATTTAACACCCTCTAGCTCCTCACATAGTACAGCTAGACTTTCCTCACTAGATAATGTTCTAGCGTTAAACGTTGCCAAGCTCAGGTTACAATGGCGGCCTGTCCGGATCCAGAGATTCTTAGCACCCTCTGCTGCGTTGCAGATCTGACCGCCGCCGTGGTCAGTTGCTTCGCAGCTGCTGGGGACTGAGGGTCGTGAGTTATTTGACGTATGCATGTGGGAGGTAATGGCCAGATAGTGCACCAGGGTGGCCAACCCTTCTCTGGTGAGGGAGTGCGTTCCCGGCGGTGGTTACCGGTGAGGCCGCACCCCAGGCCTCGTAATGCAGTTCCATCACCACGCGGATTTTTTTTCATCCGGTTGGGAACTGCGCAGCACCGGGATTTGAACCACGGACCTTTTGCATGCGAGGCGGATGCTCTAACCACTACGCCATCGCTGCTCCTAAAGCAAAATTTAGGTACACTTTAATTTTACTACATAGCTTTGAAGACAACTTTCGTGCTACGGGATGGCACACATATAACCAAATAGAAGGACATACGATGATGTGTAGAAAACATCCATCATTATTCTAAGGTTTATAGCTGCTAACCAATACATGCATGTGCGATACCTAAGTAGGGGCATAAACAGCCTTCGTGCTGCTGCTGAAGGGGAAAACGGCTATGTCAAAGTTTTGAAAATCTATGTGTGTGTGTTCTCGCTTGTGATTCGTTGATATGAGTTCAAATACTCATGTGATATAAGCTCACATACTTATATCTGATAATATGAGTCTGATGTCACCATATGAGTATATTGCTTTGATGCGCACTTACCGTGGTAGCTACATAAAACAGTTAGTAGCAATTAACTAATGTGCGAGGACAATGCCACTTCATTTGTCTGATCCTATACTTTTGCAATTGATCATCTCGGTATGAGAATGCTAATGCCCAATAACAAAATAGGTGTAAGCCTCTAGTTGACTAATTATCGTGCGACACTGACGAGACAATAGATCATCTACTGTGTTCGTGTGATCGTTTTGCGAGCGAGTGCAACTTGCTGCGCGAAACGTTAGAGACACTAGATAGTTGACCTTTTTCCGAAGATAAGATCCTCGGTTCATGGTTATACGCGTCACAGGCCAGCAAGGCGACGCGGGCATTGCTAGGTTTTCTAAAGACGACCGGACTACGCGACCGCTTATAAGCGTGCATTGGACAAGGTCACATGTACCCACACGTTGCCCGTCACTTCTCTCTTTTTTCTCTTTTAATACCTTCACCCTTCCCGCAGTACAGGGTAGCGAACCGGACGTGCGTCTGGTTGACCTCCCTGCCCTTCATTTCTTCCCTTCCTCCTCCTCCCCCTATAGCCAACAAAATTTACCAAAGTAAATAAGTTGCTAGTGTGGTTACTAACAATTTAGCAATGGACTGCCCATTCCTGCCAGCACTATTCACTAATTGACTATGTAATAAATTTCGCTAATCAGCATTTTACTATCTTCACTTACTAAGAGGCTAGTGCTTTTTATGACAAGAAAACTGTTAGTATTCTGTTAGCGAATATGCCAGCTATTTTTAAGAGTGAGATGTTGTCTGGTAATTAGGTTAATTGACAACAAAACCGAGAAATGTCGATTTAACATGCGGTCTTGTTACGGCATCGGTGCTCTTTCAAAAACGGCCGATGTGGTGCATCAGTGACGATAAGTACTCTTCGGGCAAAAAAGAAGTGGAGTGGCACACGCACCCATTGACATGAATGACCAGAGAAGCTGTAAAACGCTGTAAGGAATCGGTGGGAGGGACCCATGACTCCTCCCTCACCAGCCACACAAGAATGTGCCGTCATCGCGGTGCAAAACCGGTGTAAGAACAGAAGAAAAAAACAAAATGCGGCCGACCTCCATGATGAACTCTATCGAAAAATGAATACAGTTTTTTCACAGCACTGGCGCTTGTGCGAAGCAGCCTCCCTGAACGGGCATTATCAACTATATCCGTAACATCATGTTCACTCGCCTTAATTTTGCTCATTTGTACTCGTTCTGTGTAGGAAAAAAAAATGCGTGCGTGTGCTATTGAAGACATTTCCGACCTACGTACGACCAATACCCGTGACACATGGAAAAAATTTTAGTACTTTGATATAAACGCCTTTTGTCGCTAAAAGACACGGCACCAGACACAGCAACTGCCGCTGTTAATGTGGTACTAGTGACGTCATGCGGGCATATGAGTGTACGCGTTTCGTGGTGCTGATGACGTCATGCCGGCATTTGAGAGTACGCCTTTCCGGGCCCAGAAGTAGATGCGGGATCTGCTTTACCGAAAAGAATCTCTGCCGGAAAGGAGTTATACTTCTTTGTCGTGTGTCACTGCACCCGAACCCCTTTCCGGAAGATGTCACTTTAATTGTGTCAAGGACTTTAAGGCGCCCGTGTGTTACAGGTAAAACAGATTTGCTGTACCAGGATCAAAGCTGCATAAGCGTATGGGGAGATAATAAACATAGAGCGGTTGGCAAAGTGCCCGGAAAAAGCGCGCACCTATTAAAATTTTGTTCCGGCAACCAAGCATACCAAGCTGAGCACCGGGTCATGTGCTGCCTTTACGAGAATAAAAAAGAAAAAGAAACAACGCAAAGGTCATGGTGGTTGTGTCTTCACAAATATAAGACTTGAGAAGCCACACAAGCACCGTGATAGTGCTTCGTTTCCTTCCCCTGTCAGCTGTCGAAGATAGTGAGCTTATCTTTCAAGTACGAGAATATAAACGGCCATCTGGCAGGGTTCTTTGTCTGATAGGGCAGGAGGGGCAGTGTGGCAAGGCCTAAGAATGTCTTCATCTGATTTCGGCTCTTCAACCGATTCACTGAAATTCCATTGATTGATATGTGAGGTTTAATGTCCCAAAACAACCATATGATTATGAGAGACGCCGAAGTGGAGGGCTCCGGGAGTTTCGACCACCTGAGGTTTTTTAACGTGTGCCAAAATCTGAGTAAAGGGGCTTACAGCATTTTCGCCTCTATCGAAAATGCAGCCGCCGCGGCCGGGATGGAATCCCGTGACCTGCGGGTCAGGAGTCGAGTACCTTAGCCTCCACAACGACGGGGTCACTGAAATTTCAATAAACACTATTTTCAAAAGTTCAGGCTGGTACTTAAAAAAAAGAAAGTAACTGAGAAGAAGACAGTTCAAGCCATCAACTCGCTTTTTCGCTTTAAAAGAAAAGCGTACTAGTACCCTCTACGGGGTGCCACAAAACCTATTATTGCAGCTATGCGCCAAAATTGGTGAAGTCTCTCTCTACCCACCAGTTCACCAGCAGAAAGAATGAAGTGTCCGCGAGCGAAAACCTATGTGCCAAAGAAATTGAACAAACCCTGCAGTACTCACCACTGGTGCACTAAAGTTTCGCGAAAACCTGCCGGGTTGGTATAGCAGTTATGCTGCTCGACTGCTGAGTCGGAGGTTGCGGGATCAAGCCCCTGCCACGGCCACTGCATTTTCGATGGAGGTGAACATATGTGATATCTTCGTACATACTTAGATTTATATGCACGTTCAGGAAGTCTAGGTGGTCGAAATTTCTGAAGCTCCCCACTACGGTGTCCTCCGTAATCATAATGTGGTTTTGGCACATTAACCAATGTGCCAAAACCCAGCAATTATTATCAAAGTTTTGTGAAATGACCAATGCGAGAAAAACACGCATGCTGCACAAGTGGCTCCTCAAGATTGTTAACGAAACGCCAGGGACATGCGCTAAGCCAGAGAAGACGATGCCTGTCGCGGCAAAACAAAACGAAAAAAAATGGCAGCATATCCACGGGGTGAATGATGGAGAGTGGGGCGAAGCATCCGTCCGTCCATTCGTTCTTGCTTCCGTCCGTCCACTCGTCCGTCTGTGTGACTGTCCATGCGTCCATCCGCCCGTCCGTGCGTGCGTCTGTTCGTGCGTCCGTCCCTGCGTTCGTCCATGCGTCCACCCCTGTGTCCGTCCATGCATCCATCCGTCCGTGCAGCCATCCATGCGTCCGCCCATGCATCTGTCTGTGTGTCCATTCGTCCATCTAGTCAACACTCCAAGTACCACCATCTCGCATCTTTTCATCATATATGCGTCCGTCTGTGCGATTGTCCGTGCATCCATCCGCCCGACCGGGCGCACGTTTGTTCGTGCGTCCGCACGTCCGTCCATGCGTCCGTCCTTGCTGCATCCATGCATCCGTCTCTGCGTCCGTCCATGCGTCTATCCGTCCGTGCAGCTATCTGTGCCTCCGTCCATGCATCTGTCTGTGTGTCCGTTAGTCCATCTAGTCAACACTCCAAGTACCACCATCTCGCATCTTTTCATCATATACATTCCGCATATAGAAGCACCGCCATCCAGCGGACATTCCAAGAACTAAACGAGAGGTGGCACACACACTTTCTTACGGCTTGCGCTTCTTGTCTATTTCCCACCTTTAAACACCCCGAGTTCATGGTACATACTTGTTCACTGTATTCATGGCACTGCGGCCCAACGTAGTAGAGGGCACCGGGAAGTTCGACCACCTGGGGTTCTTTAACGTGCGCCAAAATATGAGCACACGGGCCTACAACATTTCCGCCTTCATCGGAAATGTAGCGGCCGCAGCCGGTATTCGATCCCGCGACCTGCAGCTCAGCAGCCGAGTACCTTCGCCACTAGACCACCGCGGCGGGGCAACTACGGTATTATTACAAGTAACTTCTGGGTAGTAGGCCGGTATTCGCAATGCTATTCTTCGTCATTCTTCTGAAAAGCGTGGTATCCGCTCAACACTTGCAACGTATTTGTGCCAATCGTCCATGCAGCGGCTGACGACGATGAAGAATTATGGTGGAAGTGGGTATGCACCACAGTTATTAGGTGATCAAGAACAAGCTTTTGTAATGGTTTGGATAATTGGACGACCCACTTGCATTGTGTGACGCCTGGTTTTTCTCTTTCTGTTCTAAAACGCTTTATTACTCATAATTAACGCAATTCCTTCCCCGACATCAAGCCTGCATAAGGCAAGTTTTCGAACAAGTCCCAAGCACCATCGTGGCTCATGAGGGAAAACATATCATTGCACAGCTTGTGGAAGACACGAATGCAAGACCGCAATGCAGAGCCCACCACCTCTTCAAGCGCACACTTCATTCAAATCGCTATCCACCTAAAAAACATCTACGACGAGCTAGACTTTACACTGGACTGGTACTCCGTCTTAGAGAACTGTTTGACCTCACCCCTTTTTTGTTTGTATAACACGATGTGAAGAACTCTTCATGTGAGGAACTCACGCTGTGTTAGCCATTTAGTGTTTATGAGTAACGCTTGAGCGCTTACTTTGGCGATTTGATTGTACTTTTGATCGCTTAATTTTGTCTTTATTGCCCAAGTACTTTAATAAATACCATGAAAAAAAAAGCACCATCGTGGCTCAGTGGTAGAATACTGGGCTTGCACACAGTGGACCCGGGTTCGAGCCACACCGTGTCCTTAGCAATAGAATAATTTTTCTTATTTCGTGCGATAGTGGTTACGGAAACTGGTGGTGGCGGACAACTACGGCGCTGTGCATGACCAGAGTTGTGATCTCATAACAGCTGTCTCTAAAAGAATGCAAACAACCAAACCACGCACAAAGCGAGTGCATGTTATGTAGGAGCGCAACGGAGGGTGTCGAAGAGTGCTTGTCCTGCATGACGTCACCAAGACCTCCTCCGGGCAACGCCACTCCAACTTCTCGGCACAGTGTTCATTTTCAGCGCAGCGTGATACACACTGCGGTTTTTATAATTACGTGTATACACATTTTCTAGTAAAATAACCCACCACCTAATAAAACAGTATTGATATTGTGTCTGAGGTATGAGTATTTTTTTTTTCATTTTAATCGACACTGTTCTCAAGTATGAACGCAGCCACTGCAAATCAAGATGGCTGGGCGTTCAGAAAGAGCTTGACCTTCGGCTCTATGGCTCACGTATGACAAGTAATCTCTCCATTTAGGTAAAGATCACAGAGTGTGAGTCCCAAGGGATGGCTTTCAGCTCTCCCATAGTAAAGTACCACGTGCTCAAAATCGTTAAACACTTTTTCAAAACACACAGCATTGTAGTGACCTCATCTGGGACTGCTAAACGCTCTCCCATAGTAGAGTGCCAAATACTCGAAATCGGTAAACGATATTTTTAACGCACTTGATTGTCCACTATGGTGGAACAGTGGTTACAGTGGTCGGCTGGATTCTGAAGGTCGTGGGTTGGATCCCAGCCACGGCTAACGCAATTTTATGGAAGAGAAATACTAGGCACTCGTGTACTACGCGATGTCAGTGCATGTTAAAAGACATCGGATGGACAAAATTTACGGAGCCCTCCCCTATAGTGTTCCTCATAAGGATATTGTGGTTTTGGGACATAAACGTCCAGATATTTATTTCATTATGTTTAATTTTAATTTCCAGCGTGATGACTTTTAAACTTGTTTTGCTTGTATAAGCACAGAAGTCTGAAGCTAAATAAAAAATGGCTTCGAGTTCAATCATAACTTAGTTCTCGTCGATTTAGGGCCTTCGGTTGTGTCATGCAAAACCTTCTTTTTTTCATTCTCTTTCTAAATTTTTGGGATGGGTGGGCATTTTTTAAAGTGCAATCAAAATTTAAAGACCGACCAATTAACCCCGTTTACTGTATTGTATATTATTCACCAACTTGCTGATCAGCGCCATGTGTTTGAGGTATCCCATATCAAATGGTTGAAAAATGAAATAATTCTCTATAATAATTGGGACAGCCGTATATGGTTGAGCGTGAAACCCTCTTGTAAGAAAAATGATATTGCCAGCACAAAGACTTCTTCAACAAACGTGATCCTTGAATCATGAATCAGGTAGATGCCAGTAATTGCTTTTTCGTAATTTTAGAGAGCAGAACAAATATATTTTCGGAATTTTGGATATATATATATATATATATATATATACGGTATAAAAAGAGGTCGACAAACGTGCGAAAAAACACTAGTTTTACTAACGTTTCGGCAGGTGGGCCTGCCTTCGTCGGAGTGAATGGTTACACATGGAACACAGGGCACATATATAAGCCGATTCTTTGCGTATCACACGGCTAAGTCATTATCAGTAGTTTAAGAAACAAGATTATATATCACCAAAGGTACGTGGCTATAGTGCATATACAGCGGAAAACGCGTATCATTATACAATAGTGAATTGGCCCGTATTAGATACCCTACAACTTGTGTGGAATGAAACAGCAGAGCGAACGCCTTGCAGCAGAGCGAACGCCTTATGCAGAGCGAACGCCTTGCAAAAGCGTTTCCAGAACCATTACGTGTTGTGTACAGACGAGGCAAAAATGTGCGAGATTTATTAACTTACTCTAAAACCAGACAGAGCAATAACGACCAGACGCTTGGTTGCCGTCCTTGTAAAAAGCCCCGCTGTAAAGTGTGTGCACACATGATGACAACACTGGCAGCCAGTACTGCGACGAACTTCAAGTTCAAAATTAAGGGCAGCTTAACTTGTGATACTGCAAATGTCGTATATTTGCTAGAATGTTCAATCTGTCATGTACAATACATAGGTCATACTGAAACTGCTTTTCGATACCGTTTCAATAATCATAAAGCTCATGTGCATGCCCTTCCTAACTTACCGATTTCAAGGCATGTCACCGAGGCAGGTCATTCATTCAGTAACATGATAGCTACAATACTGGAATCTGGTTTTAAATCACACCATGAACGCGAAGTAAAAGAGTCATTTTTAATTCATAAATTCAAAACACTATCTGCCGGCATGAACGAGAGCCCGGGTACACTTACTTGCATATTGCCTTAGCAAATAGCTTTTTTGTTTTACTGACAAGTGTATATTCTTCGCATTATGTTGGCCTATTGTCAAATATTACCTACATAATGTAGGTGGCCTTTGTCGCTTCACCATTTTACTCGCATTCATTTTGCTGTGCCTACTTTGTGATATTGTTTATCTCTCTAAAGTTCTTTTTCTTTTTTAAAGGCTTACTGAATGTCTTTAGGCTGTGATTATCCCGCAGAACGTATGACCAAGTGAGCTACTGCGTGCGCAGTCTGTTATTTTGCTGACCTGTTTCATTCCACACAAGCTGTAGGGTATCTAATACGTGCCAATTCACTATTGTATAATGGTACGCGTTTTCCGCTGTATATGCACTATAGCCACGTACCTTTGGCGATATATAATCTTGTTTCTTAAACTACTGATAATGACTTAGCCGAGTGATACGCAAAGAAGCGGCTTATATATGTGCCCTGTGTGCCATGTGTAACCATTCACTCCGACGAAGGCAGGTCCACCTGCCGAAACGTTAGTAAAACTAGTGTTTTTTTTCGCACGTTTGTCGACCTCTTTTCCTAGCCCCGCCGCGGTGGTCAAGTGGCTAAGGTACTCGGCTGCTGACCCGCAGGGCGCGGGTTCGAATCCCGGCTGCGGCGGCTACATTTCCGATGGAGGCGGAAATGTTGTAGGCCCGTGTACTCAGATTTGTGTGCACGTTAAAGAACCCCAGGTGGTCTAAATTTCCGGAGCCCTCCACTACAGCGTCTCTCATAATCATATAGTGGTTTTGGGACGTTAAACCCCACATATCAATCAATCAACCTCTTTTTCTACCGCATTTTCCACCGGATCCATTGAATTTCACCCCACCATATATATATATATATATATATATATATATATATATATATATATATATATATATATAGTGGTATGGCCCACAGCTGCCACGCCGCTCTTCGTTACAATATATATATATATATATATATATATATATATATATATATATATATATATATATATATATATATATATATATTAGGGAAAGAGGTGTATACCTAACGGCTCGTTTTTCTGTGTTTTGACACAATAGTAATGAGATCTAACAGACAATAATGCCAAGAAATGTATAGGGGAAGTTGTTATTGGAATATATATATATATATATATATATATATATATATATATATATATATATATATATATATATATATATATATATATATAATTCACATGTAAGCCCTATAAAGTGGCTGGGGGGATAGCTGTCGTGGGTTAGAGCATCGAACGCGTCCTTCGAAGGTCGCAGGTTCGGATCCTGCCCATGGCAAGTTATCTTTTTACCCACTTTTCTTCATATTTACTTTACAACTTGGTCTAATATCTTCCCCTATACTTTCCTTAGCATTATTGTCTGTTAGATCTCATAAGTATTGTGTAAAAACACGGAAAAAACGAGCCCTTAGATATACACTTCTTTCCTTATTCATTAACGAGGGTCTCGTTCTGGCAGACTTAGTGCCTTTAGGTTTTATACGAGGGACTATTGGTCAGCGGCCCACTCGTAACAAGTTCACGTGCTACGTGACGCCAAACAGGCTCAAAAGAGAGTCAGCGCCACCGCCAAGGCTACTGGTGGCGCTGACTGACACTCCCACGTTTAATTCACATATAAACCCTATAAAGTGGCTGGGGGGGATAGCTGTCATGGTAGCTCAGTGGTAGAGCGTCGAACGCGGCATTCGAGGTCGGAGGTTCGGATCCTGCCCCCGGCAAGTTATCTTTTCACCCACTTTTCTTCATATTTACAGTACAATTTGGTCTCATATCTTCCCCTATACTTTCCTTAGCATTATTGTCTGTTAGAGCTCATAAATATTGTGTAACAACACAGAAAAAACGAACCCTTATGTATACACTTCTTTCCTTATATATATATATATATATATATATATATATATATATATATATATATATATATATATATATATATATATATATATATATATATATATATATATATATATATATATATATATATATATATATATAATGCCAGGAGTGAAACGACCCCTCGCGCCACTGTACATCAGCCTATTCATGGGTAGCTTGATAAATAGCTCTTGAAACCAGATATCATTTTTCATTTAAGCTGCAACTGTATGGCTTCACTGAAGGACCTCTGTCTTGAAAGTCTTTGTTATCCTTATTGCCCATTTACAGGTGCAGCAAACGAGACTCTAAGAATCAGTTGTTATTCGAATTCACAAGGATGCAGTATTCCTTTTAGTCACTGACACGCGCTGTACAGTCGACCTTCCGGCATCCTACGCCGCAGAGATTTTATATTCTTCAAGATTCTAGAAAATTTGTGCGTTTCTGGGAATCCCACATTATAGCCGAGAATAACATTGGATCACGTCGGTTGGTCGGTCGGTTGGTCGGTCAGTCAGTCAGTCCGTCCGTCCGTCCGTCCGTCCGTCCGTCCGTCCGTCCGTCCGTCGGTCGGTCGGTCGGTCGGTCGGTCGGTCGGTCGGTCGGTCGGTCGGTCGGTCGGTCGGTCGGTCGGTCGGTCATTCGGTCGGTCGGTCGGTCGGTCGGTCGGTCATTCGGTCGGTCGGTCGGTCGGTTGGTTGGTCGGTCGGTCGGTCGGTCTTTCTTTGTTTCTTTCAAACTGATGTGTCAATGTCTACATGTGGCATGTATGAGTGCGGGTGCACAGGCAGCTTTCAAAGTGTTTTATTGAACCCAGCGGGTCACGCTGAATGTAACAAGACCTGAAAACTGTCAACAGGTGAAATAATTTTTGATTGTTCGTTTTAGATGCGAAACAGCTTTTTGACTAGCCTGTGTAACGCTGTCCCTCCGTACACTCTTACTGCACATGCTTGTGTCTCGTACCGGCCCAGGAAAACATCCACAATACTGTCGATTTCAACCCCCCCCCCACCTCGCAAGGTCGACGCACACTGCGTCTGCTAGTAAAAACGCCAGGCCTGCGTGGAAGGCGCAGTACAGTACCAGCTAAAGCTAGAAGAGCGACCTTTCAGAGCCTTTTCTAAGCACTGATTGTGTATCTGCTGCAAGCAAACTTGCTAGGTACCAGCTACAGCCTTAATAATAAGAATTTTCGGGTAATAGGCTGGCATTCGCTATGCTATTCATTGTCATTCTTCTGAGGAGCGTGGTATCCGCTTAACACTTGAAAGAGATTTTGTGCCGATGGTTGAAAAAAGCGTGGGTTCGAGCTATGTCACTCAAGTATTTCACACCAACAGTGCATTCGAAGGATTGTCACATTGCTTTGTCGGGCGTGTGAATCTTCGTTCTTATACTCATTTTACTGCAGCAATAATACCTGCGCATAAATCTAAGCACATGGGCCTCAAGCAATCGCACCTCCATCGAAATCGCGGCCACCGCGGACGGGAATCGGTCGTACAACCTGCGGGTCAGAAGCCGAGTACCTTAGCCACTAGACCACTGCGGTGGGTCTTATACTGAAACAGCTATAATCTTCGACGAATAATACTCTTTTCCTACATTGAGAATACTTCAACACAACGGCGAAGAAGCGTGCATTTCTCGTGAATATTCACTGAGCAGTGGGGTGCATGCATTTGTAGATGAACAGTGCTGAGAAAGATATCATTATCACAATAAAGGTAAATTACTTATATTTTGCTCTTACTGCCATAAACTACGCCTGATTTGGTCTGTGTGTTTTTTTTTCTGCACGTTGATGTGTGCAACCATGCTCCGATGCCAATGGTATGTAGAAAGTTATTCCGACAATAAAAATGGTATTCTCATGAAGCGATGCAAGAAATAACACCTAAGTAGCCAAAAACGAAAATATAATTTGCTTTCATTCCAGATGTAGAAACCCTCCACCGAAGCTGGTTTCACGCGTATCACTGTGGCTTTCTTTTTATTTTTGACCGACTTCGTGAGTATACCACAGTAAATGATTATGAAGGAACAGCTATTCACACGTTATATCTACGCGTAGTGTGTTTCATGCACACTGAAGTTATAGCAGCCACTTTTATTTAGGGGTGAAGCTCCTTATATGGCATCACCCGTTCGTCTCGCGTTATCGTTTGTAACCACCGGTGGCACATACCCGAGAGAGCGGGTAGGTGCCCCAGGAGATAGACTTCACGGCTCCAAAAAGCAGCGAGAATAACGTCGACGTACCTTCATGTTCGAGGCCTCACAATTTCCACCGAGAAGTGCGCCTTAGTCCCTTTTACCCGCACGCCCATGATATATTATCCTGTTTCCATCGACAACGTGAACCTTTCGTATACGAGACGTCACCGATTCCTAGGTGTCATTATCGACAAAGATCTCTCGTGGAGTGCTCGCATCTCGCATTTGAACAAGAGGCTCAGCTCTATCACACACGTGATGAGATTTCTCGCTGGTAAAACGTGGGGCACATCATTGTCATTTATGCTTCAGCTGTACAGAGCACTCTTCTTGGGATATTTGCGGTATAGCACGCCCGTGCTTTTCAACGCCGGAAAAACTAACATCAGGGTCCTGCAAAGCATTCAAGGCCAAGTCCTCCACACATGCTTGGGGCTACCTCGGTGCGCTAATACGTTAGCAACAATTGGTATTGCTAAAGACAATCCGATCACGACATATATAACTGTCGACACACTCCGGACACATATCCGTCACATATCCAGAGTGCCTAACCACCACCTTGCTAGCTTTCCACCAGAAAGACCAAAGGCAGCGTTTTCCAAAGTTGTTGCGGCTAACCAGAATTCCATCTCGTGCAGATTCTCGCCCGCAAGCATACCACTATCTCCAGAGTGGTGCATGAAAAGACCCACTGTGCACCTTGAAGGGCCGGTGATATCTAAAAAGGCAAGCCTGTCATCTGCAGCCCTCAAGCAGATCTCACTGGACTTTTTGCATTTGTCGTATGCTAACCGAATTCATGTTTACACGGACGGTTCGGTTTCGGGAAGTTCGACAGGTGCCTTTGCCATACCATCTCGATCAATCACCGTCAAATTCAAGACATCACACGTCACGACATCTACGGGATCCGAGCTCGCCGCTCTTCGAGCCGCTGTGGAGTTTGTTACGCAAGAATCCCCTAGTATATGGGCCATTTTCTTCGACTACAAGGCAGCCCTTCAATGCGTGCGAAGTCTACGACGTGGAAACTACCACCAGATGGTGCATCGTATTAAGGAAATTTGTCATCGCGCTGCTGATCAAGGGCATGACATTCTTTTACAATGGTTGCCGGGCCACTGTGGCATCAGTGGTAACCACCTCGCCGACGACGCTGCCCGATGGGCCCACGATGGAGTGCCCACACTGTTAATACCCTTGTCAGGAGTAGACGCAGCTAGAGAACTTCGTTACATCGCGCATAATGCCGTGCTTGCGCACTGGAATTCTCCACTTAACTCCAATCATCGCCCTAAGAACCTTAAGTCATTACTCCAGAAACAACTGTCATCCTAGATTTCTCGACGTGACGCTACAATGCTGTGCCGGCTGTGGACTGGGGTAGCGTTTACTAAGTCATTCAGCCATCGCATTTGCATGGCAGATTCATCCATGCGTAAAAGCTGCAACTGTATAGAGACTATTGAACATCTCTTGTGCCACTGTGCCCAATTTGATGAAGATCGCCGGACTCTCCAGTGTGCCTTGAATAGACTCGATGACCGGCCATTTAATGAAGCAAAGATCTTAGGACCCTGGTCGCGCAGCACATCAGCACAGAAAGCCACACGAGCCCTCCTGAGATACTCGACAGCAACATTATTGAGGGACCGCCTGTGAAACTCGGCATTGTGTGTGTGATGTGACATGTGTCTATCCTTCTCTTTCTTTTTTTACTCCCCTCTCCCCCTCCCCATGTATCGGGTGGCAAACTGGACGCATAGTCTAGTTAACCTCCCTATCTTTCCTACATTTCTCTCTCTCTCTCTTTCTTGGGGTGAAGCTCCTGAAGCCGTGGGTCGTGCGTCCTCGATGTATGTAGTAGGTAGCCACCTCTCGTTTAGTTCTTGGAATGTCCGCTGGATGACGGTACTTCTATATAATCAATATATGATAAAAAGATTTGAGATGGTGGTACTTGCAGTGTTCGCTAGACGGACATACAGACAGCCGGACAGACACACGGACAGACAGATCGACCCACGGTTGGAAGGACGGATGGATGCACGAACGGACGGACGGACGCACTGCCCACTCATCATCAGTCAGTCCGTATATAGATCTGCGGTGATTTTTTTTTTTTTTTTGCTCACGCAGATGTAAAGCTTGGTTTCGTATGGTTTCTTCTTACGTGACTAAAACTACGTGCAGGATCCTTCACTTGTGCCCGAGAAAGGTTTTCAAAGACATGACATGGTATTTCGCACCCATGTCAGACTCTTACAACTACAGCAGAAGCGAGCGTGGCGCTCCGTAATAACGCAGCGCCCGCGCGTACACATGGGGGGACGTCATGCAACCATCGGAAAGACCTTAGGAATTTAGGGGATGTTGGCTTAGGGTGGCGGTGTAAACATGCCCTTGTGACCGCGAATGAATTGGTGACCCGCTTTGCGGAGCGTCGGGATCAGCAAACTGACCCCACACTACGCTGATGACGCAAACCAAAACACTCTCCGCCAGAGGTAAAGATAATCACTTGTGTATGATGATGCCTCGCGCAGCTCCCGTTTACAGTAGGCTCACTGGAGACGGGAACGCGAGCCGCTGCTTGTAGTTGTATTATACTCGCAACAACTGCTACGCCTACATGTTTCTCTGACGGTTCAGTTGTGAGAGTGTCTTTAATGGTGCGACACTCACGAATTGATGAAATGTGAGCGAATAAGTACGTACTTCTGCATCAAATAGGTGCAGCAGTATAATATGAAAAAATATGTGACCTCCACATTGCCCTTGCTCTAAAAAGCACGATATCTTGCATGTGTATACGTGTAGAGTTTTTTTAATTGCAACACAAACTTCATGTTAAGACATAATGTTTTGAGTGTTTATGCGTATTAAATCTTGTTAGTTAGGTATTGTGTATGAAGCGAAGAAGTGCCTTGTGGAATTTGTTGTCCAGTGGTCACAACTGGTCTTGTAAGAAAGACCAGTTTGCAAGGGTTACAGGAGCGTATACATCGCCTTGCATCACAGGAATCGAACAGTCCGGGTGCGTAGCACCCATGCACTGATACAGTTCCCCGTTGAGATGACAGCGAGTGTAAAGGCCACCCCTGCCCAAAGCCTCATAAGCACGACTTCATCCGCCCTAGTAAGGTGAAGGGAGAGGAAGCAGACAGATGGGAGTATAAAGAGCGCGTGTTTGATGCATGATAATTTTTTTTTCGCCTTCATGGTACGTTGTGGGGTGGAGGTGGAAGGAGAATGGATGAGAGATCAAAATTGGAGTTAATTCATGGCGCTTTCCAAGATTTCCATCTAAGCTGCCTACAATGCGCGGCTATCAAAGAACACAACAAATTTCCCAAAGCGATGGAAATCTGTGTGGTGATACACAGTTGCCACAGTGGCAGATCTGACCACGGCGGCGGTCAGATCTGCAACGCAGCAGAGGGTGCTAAGAATCTCTGGATCCGGACAGGCCGCCATTGGAACCTGAACTTGGCAACGTTTAACGCTAGAACATTATCTAGTGAGGAAAGTCTAGCTGTACTATGTGAGGAGCTAGAGGGTGTTAAATGGGATATAATAGGGCTCAGTGAGGTTAGGAGGACAGATGAGGCCTATACGGTGCTACAGAATGGGCACGTCCTTTGCTATCGGGGCTTGGCAGACAGAAGAGAACTGGGAGAGGGGTTTCTAATTCACAGAAACATAGCTGGCAACATACAGGAATACTATAGCATTAATGAAAAGGTGGTAGGTATCGTAATTAAACTGAATAAAAGATACAAGATGAAGGTAGTACAGGCTTACGCGCCTACATCCAGCCATGATGACGCTTCAGTTGAAAGCTTCTATGAAGACGTGGAATCGACAATCAGTAAGGTAAAAACACAGTATACTATAGTGATGGGCGGCTTTAATGCAAAGGTAGGGAAGAAGCAGGCTGGAGACCAGGCAGTACGAGATTATGGCATCGGTACTAGAAACGCCAGAGGAGAGCTACTAGTAGAATTCGCAGAACGCAATAATTTACGGATTTTGAATACCTTCTACCGAAAACAAGAAAACCGCAAGTGGACATAGAGGAGCCCTAATGGCGAAAATAAGAACGAAATAGACTTTATAATGAGTACACACCCAGGAATCATGCAGGATGTGGAAGTGGTTGGCAAGGTACGATGCAGTGACCATAGAATGGTACTGTCTCGAATTCGCCTAGACTTGAAGAAGGAACGACAGAAACTGATACGCAAGAAGCCAATCAATGAGCTAGCACTGAGAGGGAAAGTACAGGAATTCAGAGTGTCGCTGCAGAACAGGTACTCAGCTCTTAGTGAGGAAACCAACCTTAGCGTAGATACAATGAATGATAATCTGACGAGTATCATTACGGAGTGTGCAGTGGAAGTTGGAGGCAGGTACTTAGACAGGACACCGGCAAGCTTTCCCAGGAAACAAAGAACCTAGTTAGGAAGCGTCAAATCATGAAAGTGTCAAGTACAACAGACAAAATAGAACTGGCAGAGCTTTCGAAGTTGATTAATAGACGTAAATGCGATGTAAGAAGGTATAACATGGAGAGAATTGAACACGCTCTGAAAAACGGAGGAAGCGTCAAAGCAGTGAAGAGGAAACTTGGGATAGGCAAAAATCGGATGTATGCACTAAGGGACAAAGAAGGCAAAACAACTACCAATATGGATAGGATAGTTAAAATAGCAGAGGAGTTTTACGGAGATCTGTACAGTAGCCGGGACAACCACGACTTTAATACTATAAAAACTAGCAGTAACCCAGATGACAACCCACCAGTAATGATAGAAGAAGTCAGAAAAGCTTTGGAGAGCATGCAAAGAGGCAAAGCTGCTGGTGAGGATCAGGTAACATCAGATCTGCTTAAAGATGGAGGACAGATTGTGTTAGAAAAACTATAGCTACCCTGTTTACGAGGTGTCTCCTGACGGGAAGAGTACCAGAGTCTTGGAAGAACGCTAACATCATCTTAATACATAAGAAAGGAGATGACAAGGACTTTACACCATGCCACTTTACACCCTCATGGACCATGCCACTTTACAAGGACCATGCCACTTTACACCTTCAAACTTCTTAATATCACCTGCCCACTTTCTGTCTCCCGCTCAACCACTTGCCTTGTCTGGGAATCCAGTCAGTTACTCTTAATGACCAGTGGTTATCCTGCCTTCGCGCTATATACATACTCAGTCGATGTCCATTTCCACGATTCTCTTGATTTCAACTATGATATCCCTAACCCCGGTTTTTTTGGTTTTTCCCTTGATCCACTCTGCTCTCTTCTTGTCTCTTAAAGTTGTACATATCATTTCCCTTTCTATCGCTCGCTGCGTCATCCTCAATTTAGGCTGAACTTTCTTTATAAGCCTCCAGGTTTCTGCTCCGTAGATAAGTACCAACAAGATGCAGCCGTTATATACCTTCGTTTTGAGGGATAGTGGCAATCTACCAGTCATGGTTTGAGAATGCTTGCAGAATGTGCTCCGCCCCATTCGTATTTTTCTAGTTACTTTAATCTCGCGTTTTGGCACCGCGGTTACTACCTGTCCTAAGTAGATGTATTATTTTACAACTTCAAGTGTACTGCTACCTATCTCGAAGCGCTGTTCTCTTCCGAGGTTGTTTTCCATTACTTTCGTTTTCTGCAGATTAATTTTAAGACCTACCTTTCTGCTCTCCGTGTGTAATTCAGTAATCAGGAATTGCAGTTCGTCCCCTGAAATATTGAGCAATGCAATGTCATCAGCGAAGCGCAGGTTATATCTCCATTAACTCTAATCTCTAACTCACATTATAGGCCCCTTAAAACCTCCTGTAAGCACGCTCTAATTGACATTGGGGAGATCGTGTCCCCTTGTCTTACAGCTTTCTTTATTTATATTCTGTCGCTTTCTTTATGGATCACAACGTGGCAGTTGATCTTTTGTAGATTTCTTCCAGGATGTTTATATATGTTTCGTCGACACCCCGACTCCGCTGTATCTGCATGACTGCTGATATCTCTCCTAAATAAAATGCCTTCTCATAATCTATGAAGGCTATGTATAGTGGTTGGGTGTATTTTGAGCATTTCTCTATTACCTGATTGATAGTATTATTGTGGTCGAATGTTGAATAGCCTGATAAATTTCCTGCTTGTTACTTTGGCTGATTGAATTCTAATATTGTCTTGATTCAGTTAGCAATCATCTTTGTTAATACTTTTCATATGACGAAGAGCAAGCGGATCGGCCTGCACTTTTTCAAGGCCTTGTCGTCTCCGTTCTTATGGATTAAGATGATGTTAGCATTCTTCCAGGATTCTGGTACCCTCCCCATCAGAAGACACTTCGTAAACAGGGTGGCTAGTTTTTCTAACACAATCTGTCCTCCGTCTTTGAGCAGATCTGGTGTTAACTGACCCTCACCAGCAGCTTTGCCTCTTCGCATTCCCTCCAAGGCTTTCCTGACTTCTTCTGTCATCACTAGTGGGATGTCATCTGGGTTACTGCTAGTTCTTTCATTATGGTCATGGTTGTCCTGGCTACTGTACAGATTTCTGTAAAACTCCTCTGCTATTTTAACTATCCTCTCCATATTGGTAGTTACTTTGCGTTCCTTGTCCCTTAGTGCATACATATGGTTTTTGCCTATCTCAAGTTTCCTCTTACCGCTGTGACGCTTCCTCCGTTCTTCAGAGCATGTTCAATTCTCTCCTTGTTATACCTTCTTACTCGAGACACCTCACGCTTATTAATCAACTTCGAAAGCTCCGCCAGTTTTATTTTGTCTGTTGTGTTTGAGGCTTTCATGCTTTGACGTTTCTTAATGAGATTCATTGTCTCCTGGGACAGCTTGCTGGTGTCCTGTCTAGCTACCGTACCTCCAACTTCCACTGCACGCTCCGTAATGATACTCGTCAGATTATCTTTCGTTGCGTCAACGCTGCCGGTTTCTTCGATAAGAGCCGAGTATCTGTCCTAAAGCGAGACTCTTAATTCCCGTACTTTCCCTCTCAGTGATAGCTCATTGATTGGCATCTTGCGGATCAGTTGCTGTCACTCCTTCTTCAAGTCTACACTGTAAAAGTTTTTCCTGAAAAAAAAAGAACTTTTCTGGCAGCTGGCCTGCCAGGAAATTTCTGTTCGCTTTGTATGGCTTGTTTGCTACCGTTGGCTTGCTCCCTACAATATAAGTAAAAAATGCTTTGTGAAATGTATTTTCGTAGTTGTTTTCAAGTGATAAAAGTCACGTGATCAATCGTCTGTAGAACACCAACATCAAAAACAGAAATTCTGTTTTTTTTTCCAAAAATGCATTTCTGTTAACAACAAAAAAACAGAACTTTTCTGTGTGACCACAGACTTTTTCTGTCGGAAGTTTGTACTTTTCAATATATGTTTTACAGTGTAGGAGAATTCGAGACCTTACCATTTTATGGTCACTGCATCGTACTTTGCCAATCACTTCTACATCCTGCACGATGCCTGGCTGTGCACTCTGTAAAAAGCGTATTTCGTTCTTACTCTTGCCATTAAGGCTCCTCCATTTCCACTTGTGGGTCACTCGCTTTCGGTAGAAGGTATTCAAGATCCGTAAATGATTGCGTTCTGTGAATTCAACTAATAACTCCCCTTGGAATTTCTAGTGCCGATGCCATAATACCCTACTGCCTAGTCTCCAGCCTGCGTCTTCCCTACCTTGACATTGAAGTCGCCCGTCAGTATAGTATACTGTGTTTTTACCACATTCATTGTCAATTCCACGTCTCCATAGAAGCTTTCAACTAATAAGCCATTATGGCTTCATGTAGGCGCGTAGGCCTGTACCACCTTCATCTTGTATATGGTATTAAGTTTAATTACGATATTGCCATTCTTTCATTAATGCTGTTGTATTCCTGTTACCAATTATACATTTCTGGATAAGAAACCCTACTCCCCGTTCTCTTTTGTCATCCAAGCCACGATAGGAAAGGACGTGCCCATTCTGTAGCACTGTATAGGGCTCATCTGTTCTCCAAACCTCACCGAGTCATATTACATCCCATTTAACACGCTCTAGCTCCTCGAACAGCAAAGCAAGACTTGCCTCACTGGATAAAGTTCTTGCGTTAAACGTTGCCAAGTTCAAGTTCGAATGGCGGCCTGCCTGGACCCAGAGATTCTTCGCACCCTCTCATGTTTCGCAGATCTGACGGGCGCCGTGGTCAGTATACGACATATATTTCTAGAGTACGTTAGGAAAATTCTACTTCAATCCACATAATTGTCATGAGTCCCGAGGACAGCGTGAACAGAAAACGTGAAAAATACATTGTACCCTCGCACGAACATATATGTATATAGAGGGATATCGGACCTCATCACTCTCATGACTTTTTCTCTCTATCCCTCTCTCTCACACACACAAACACACAGAAAACTCAGGCTAAGCCACTGACTGGAACACTTGCACAACCAGCAGTTGGCCTCAAGGAGCAGTGAAAAACCAGTACATTGAAAGAGAACGCTCAGCGCTGATTTGAATGTTGGTGTTGGTGACCGTATACGAAACAGCCGGCCGAGATCCGTTGCCACGCGAACCCAGGAACTCCTCTTTACCTTTGCAGAAGTTAATTACCCTCTTCATTAGTTTTCTCGTACAATTTTAATACATGGTGCCTCAAAATTGTTTGCGCAAACAAATCGCGGAACCATCCGAGGCTTCGCGCTGAGCTACAGTCGGCTGCTGTGGCCTTCCGCGATATCAATGGCGCGCGCATTGCCATGGAAGAGCGCGGACGCCTACGCCAATTGCCCTCTGGCATGCGCAGGTGCGTCAGGAGCGTCGCGTCGCTTGGTTCAGCGCATAGCTCGCGTGACAGCCCGCCTGGCAAGTGCCGCTAGGCTAGACTAGGTCGCCAGGCCACTAGCGCTGTTGTCCCCGCACCGTAGCCGGTGAGGCAATGCGGCGCTCCGTGCCGGCTGTTGCGTCGTGAGTCACACCGAGACGGAACTACACGAGCGCGAAAGAACAAAGTGGGGCCACCTAGCAATTGCGGCACGAGTCTGCGACATGCTTGCCGATGCGGTTTCGCGCCGGCGTGGGCGGTATCTCGTTCTGCCCAGAGAGGGCGCACAGGCGTGCGGAAAAGCGCCGCTCGCTGCGCTGAGAGGCCACGGTTGATATAGAAATGATAAAAAAAGAAGAAAGGAAACTAAAAACAAGGAGTGTCCCAGTGCGCTCGCAAACGCATGCGCGCTCTGAAAAAAACAAACGCGGGGAGTTTCTCCGAAGAGCACGCAAGGGAACCAGTCGCCGGCCGGCGCGCAGCTTTCCGGGAGCGAGAGACAGTCTCGAGAGTTGAAAGTCGCACTTGGCGGAATCGCGAACGCACAGCGACGCTGAGGCTGCAGCGATAAGCTATTTCGACCGGCATCCGCACAACGCTACTAGTCCACCGTTCGTTCATTTTACTGCCAGGTCGGCCTCTTTTTAACGCTTTTCAGTAAAAATGTCGCACACCGTGACGGTGACCAGAATGACGACCACAAGCAGCTCGCCGATGGTGATCAACACGGGATACGCCTGCAATATACACGGAGCCCTCAAGGTCCTCGAAACAGTGAGTGTTGGCCACCTTTCAAGCATTAGATTGAGTAATTTCAATGTATACGTGAAATGTGAACTAAGCTGAAACACATGCAGGCGAAACGTAGTTTTAATGAGTTGCTCATTTACACTGAATGAAAAAAAAAATGTTCTGTTTCATCTGCCGCACTGCGTTAGTTATTAAATATTTATATGTATATGACAGCGAAACTTAACACGGGCGCAAGTAGGTAAACTTGAACAATATGAAATCCGAAACCAATCGCGCAGGAGGAACAGTGGTCACGTGTCGGGGCGTGGCTGTGGGAGATCTGCTGTCAAAACAAGCTGACGCTGACAGGGATCGTGCTTTTGCCCTGATTCTGGTCATCAGCGACGCCGTAAGCCCACTGTGGCAAATTAGACCGCCGTGTGTTGTACTGGGGCACGGGATGGGTGGCATAGGAAAGGTCAAGCGAAGCGTCAGACGCAGCAGAGTCGAGGCCGCTCGTCTGCTTCCATTTTTAGCAGACGAAAAGTGGAGCGCGCCACGGGCGCGCGCGCGCACTCACACTGTCGGACAGATGCAATTGATTCGCGATGCTCTCGGGTCCCAAAGCTAGCACCGCTCCCATATGCTACAGGCTTGCGCCCTCTGTTACACGAGCAGTTTCGCTGTTCAGCTTGCAACGCAACTTTTGCATCGATATTGCGCCTCACGCTTGTTCCCACTGAAGTGTAGCCGCGAGAGCACTGTCTCGTGAGTTCCGTATTCCTTCAGCAGCTTTCATTGCGACAGAAACGAAAGCTTTCGCGGCGGAAGCAGCATTCATGCATTTTTGTTTTAAGCGTGACTCATGACTGTTCTTCCTTTGCCTTAGCTGTAATCACACCGGGAGAGAGGCTATATCTTTTAGGTATAGCCTGTCTGGCCGTTGCAAGTAAAAAGGTATATACGATACTTGTTGTTCTTGCAGTGGTGCGATTACAGTGATATCCTTGAGGTGATTCATTTTGTGGCGCGCGCGCCGGCTCGTGCTTTATGGCATTCCTGTGTGATGAGCGCGTGGCGCCAGTGTTTCATAAATGATATGAGCGCATAGAATGGAAGGGGGGAAATAATCTTATTTTTGTGTTACCGATCGACTGCTGCAAAGCAGCAGTTGTAAGCTGGTTCAAACGACTGATTTCTTGCATTTGCTTTCTTAACTCCCATATTTGGGCATTGGCCTCGCAACTAGGTCTTACATTTGAGGGCAATGCATGATATTAACAACATCTGAGGTTTAAACTTCCCAAAAGCACCATACGATTATGAGAGACGTCGTAGTGGAGGGCTCCGAAAAAATATGACCACCTCGTGTTCTTTTAACGCGCACTGGCATCGCACTATACACGAGCCTCTATCGTTTGGCCTTAACCGAAATGCGACCGTTGCGGCCGGCATCGAACCCGCGACCTTTGGGTCATCAGCTGAGCACCGTAGCGACTGCTTCACTGAGGCCGACGGCGTGCATGGAGTTCATTATTACAAGTGAAAATAAAGTTCTCTGATTGATTGATTGATTGATTGATTGATTGATTGATTGATTGATTGATTGAAGTACGCTGTGTAGCTCTAGTAGTGATTGATGGAAACGCTGGATGAAATATATGGTGGGTCGTTGCATTATTTTTTTTTACTATGAACTGTTACAATATTGGCCTGCCAATACGAATGTCTAATTGCCCAAATAAAGTGACTCACTGCAATTGTTCTTTGGATAGACGTGTAGTCGCGTTCTTGCGGCATTGGGGATGGGCGTGTCACGTTTCGCGATAGTTTTGTCGGTTAGGCTTGTTTCCGTGGCGGTTTCTCGCTGCGGAATCACGTCATTTCCTTTTTGAGCGGGGGCGGACACCCTTGGTAGGTGCCCCTGCCCGTACAAAGAAGATTGGAGAGTGGCGTTTCTGAACGCTGACTATTCAAATCGACGAATGTACCCATGCCGAACAACTCTTTAGTCCTGCTCATTTTTCTTTTTCTCTTTTTTTGTGAAATAAAAACATACGATGACGAAACCGGCAATACATGACACGTTAGGTGAATGCTGCAAACGCGTAAGGCAATGAATGCATAAGTGGCATTGGATATGTGGTAAATAATAAGTGATTGTTTGGTGGAGTGTTCTTTCTTAACTCTGTGATGCTAGTGAGTGAGGGCGCACGATAGAAAGAAAGAAGGTAAAATAGTAGGTATTAATTATCAATACTAAACACTTCCTGATAGGTATGTGGGGTTTAACGCTCCAAAACCACCATATAATTATGAGAGACGCCGTAGTGGAGGGCTTCGGAAATTTCGACCACCTTGGGTTATCTAACGTGCACCCAAATGTGAGCACACGGGCCTACAACATTTCCGCCTCCATCGGAAATGCAGACTCCGCAGCCGGGATGCGAACCCGCGACTTGTGCATCAGCAGCCAAGTACCTTAACCACTAGACCACCGTGGTGTCACGGTGGCATGTGTGGTGGACTTGTGACGGTGGCATGTGCGTTGAAATGGGGCCTAATCATCACTGATACTCAGTTGTGAAATGACTGACCGGTTCATGCGCGTTTAAACCCCAGGTGGTCAAAATTTTCGGAGCCCTCCACAACGGCGTCTCTCATAGTCATATGGTGGTTTTGGGACGTTAAACCCCACATATCTATCTATCTATCTATCTATCTATCTATCTATCTATCTATCTATCTATCTATCTATCTATCTATCTATCTATCTATCTATCTATCTATCTATCTATCTATCTATCTTCATGCGCGTTTATACGTATATAGCCCATGGTAACCTTATCGGAGGTGACATATTTTGAGCTTGCCGCAAGATTTTTCGCTGCACTGGTAAAGAAGTAAGAATGAAACATCCGGTCTCTAATAAGGTCAGTCGTTTGCGTCAAGTGATAGGGGACGGAAAACAAAGGTGGCTAGAAGATAGTGACGCATGACACGAGTGTGTTACGCCCTTCGTATTGATGTAACAGTGCAGGGGAGGATAGCACCAGAGGGTGATTTTATCGGCATGTGGCAAGTTCTGCATAGACACCAACTCATTTGATCGGCAGCTCAACAAAAGCTATCGCCAGCATGGCATAACAAAAGAAAGAAAAGCTTTACATACATATATCAGTTGGGCTCTGCAAATATATGTTGGGTTCGATCCTTCAAAATATTTCAAGCATGGTTAAAAAAGTATTAGTTTTTACCGCGTTGCATTATTCCTGAGGTACACAGGGGTTATAAGTTTTCCTAATTATCTTACCAAGGATTTAAATTGGGTTGTAATTACGGAATATAAATTGCGTGGGTTTCAACTGTGAGGGACGCCGTGAGTCAGGTGACTTCGGTTTGTGTCTGACCGTACACAGCGGTTTGAAATACGTGACTGTTTTCGCATTGCGTCCCATTGTCAAAATCTGGCCGCTACCGTCGGGGTTCAACCCGTGACCTCGAGCTGAGCAGGGCTGCAGCGCCGTGTACAGCCACTAAAATGCACGGCTTTCGGTAACAATAGAATCGCACGTTTTTGCCTGCAGTCTAAACACTGACCGCATTGGTTGGTTGGCGCAGCATTACGAGGAGTGTCGTCTGGGGAAAGCGTTAGCCGCGGTGCGCCTACAACTCGCGCTAAACTGTCGGGCGGTGTTCCGGCATTGTGTACGGCTGACCCGTTTGAGGCACGCTGGTCCGGTTACGGCGCAAGAACGCGATACAAAGGGCGCTCTGGTGTGGCATTTTGGATCATCAGACGGGTTTTCGTGGCTTTACGATAATAAAGTTTTCGGGTGTTAGCCGTGATGGCGTAGCATCCGAGTTAGAATACGAGTTTCTTATTCATGAGTGCTGACTTTTAACAGTGCTAACTTTTTTTCCATTTTTAGTAGGTAACAAGGGTTTGTACGTTGTAACAAGGGTCCTATCTACACTATTTTTGGGGACCACTGTAGTACAATATTTTGTTTTTCGATTTTTGGTCTAATGCAGTTCCCAAATTGTGGTAAACGCCGAGGAATATATGACGCTGTCCATACTTTTTTCCACCCTGTGCCTTCTAAAAAGGTTTTGTCCTGAGAATTTGGCGATGCAATCGGTTTCAATACCTTAATTTAACCTCCTCACCCAGTACTGTGGGTGATAATTTCGGTATCATACTATTACATCAAATAGACTGTCCATAATAATTACATAAATAACACGCGCAAAAGGCCATGAAAAAGGTTTGCTATGGAATAAAAAGGCGATAATAATATGTCGTTAGAAGTAGAAATGAAAACGTTTAGAAACACCAAGGCTTATAGTCTCCATTCATTTTCGTTTTCAAATTTTCTCGGACATCTTAAATGGCGTCTTGACATTCCGACTTCCATTCATTAAGTTTTTGACAATACCTTAATATAAACAAATGATAAACCGCAGTCCAGAAGTCCGATTCGAAAAGTCTGCGACTGCCCCATAGTTGTAGCAGATGCGTCAACTGTTGAACTGCGGGGTCAAGCTCCTTACTCTGCGGTGAAGCGTTAGTTGCGGGCTGGCGACCAGCCGTCGCCTGGGGAACACGGCCGGACCACTCTTTTTTTTTTTTTTTTGCAACTCGATCGATACGAGGCAAAGACAGCGCGACGCCTGTTCGTTGTGACGGCAGCGTCTCGGAGGAAGCTTGCGGGACCTCCCGCCCGCGCTGTCCGCCCGCTTGCGCTTTTTTCGACGTGTTGTAAACGCACGCTAAATACGCATTTTCTCGAGGGCACTGCGAGCGACAATTGATTTGCACGCCTGGATTTCGCATTTTGTTTCCCGGTAGTGCTGTTATCCTACTTCTGACGCTATAATATTATCGCCTTTTCATTCCATGCCAAACTTGTTTTTATGGCGTTTTGCGTGTTTTATTCATGAAATTATTGTGGACAGTCTATAGGACGTGATGGTATGATATCGAAATTACAGAGCACGATAGTATAAATGGTCCATCCATCGATTGGATGGCGCGTGTTCCAGCTTGCGCTGTTTGTGAAGAGCAGGCGCTGTCTAGTCTGGGTCACTATGCGTAGGCACTGGCGGGCCATCGAGGAGGCGTTCTTTGTTTTTTTTTTTTTTTTTTTGCAGCAAGCGAGAAAAAGTTGCTGGGCAAAAAGAAAGCAACGGGTTTCGGGCCGAGTCGTTTCACGCGAGATGGTTGATCGGTATATAGCGGCTGAGCGAGGTAATATAGGAGGATCGTTGCGTTACGTATTGCACAGCGGAAGTGTGAGGAAAGCACAGCCGCTTCCCTCTACGCATACAAAGTTCGAGGCTGAAAAGCGCGAGTGGGATTGGAAATCGCGGGTTGGCGCGGATGCACGCGCCAGAGAGCAGCCGACCGCGCATCCCACGCACGGTCGCCTCCAACCGTCTGCGCTTGGCGGCGGTTGCGTGGGTGCATCCGGGGGTCCCGAGCGCGTTTTGGGCGCGGCTCCAGCGAAAGTCGGTCTCGGGGTGACCGCCTGTTCACTGCCGCTAACCCAGCAAGCAGTGGTGTTATTCAGGGCTGTGCGTTTCCGTGGGGCACGTTGCTGTGGCAAAGTTTAGTTTGCGATTGTCATTTGCAGGGAAAACTAGTAATAATAATAACACAGGGCGAGGGGCTGCTCGATGCGCTGGGTGTGTCCTAATTCAAGACGCATGGCAGAAAAAATAAGGTAAAATCTATAAATATGAAAAAGAAGGAAATAAAGGGAGCGTATTCAAAGTGAATCATGATGTTTCTCAGTTTTGCATGCTTCCAACCGGGTTTTTTGTTTTTTTTTTGTCTGCGCGAACGAAGGAATGAAGGTAGAATATGAGTCACCGAGCTTCATCGAGGGAATCCACTTCATCGGTTAAAACTGAATAAAAATGCGTATACACGCATTTAACATGTATACACTTAACACTTAACACTTAACAAATTTATAAAAACCAACAGAGCTTGTAATAATCGCAATATAATTATTAATCAAGAAAAAAACCAACGTAAGCCTCTCATTGAAGTAACAGCAAGTATGAGGCTGGGATACTTTGTCAGACAATTTAAGTGAGTAAGGGCTCACTGTAAAGAAGAAAAACAAATACGCAGGTGGTGCGCAATGAGAGCTCATCAGCAACTCGGAGCGGCCACCTGCACGCCTTCCACGTGCGCTCCTAAAGTTTACAGCTACAAGAGCTTAGAAATGGAACCAGTCATACATGTACAATAATTTATCCTGCGCTCAGGCACTAGTGCTTGTTCTCATAGTGACTTAAAAACTCCGAACTATTTGTACTTCCTCAACATATAATGTATAGAGAGGGGCAACGGTAATAATGGTTCAACGGAAGGTATTGAGCGACCAGCGAGATCACAAGACAACGACGAAGCTATATAAGCGTAAATCTGGCACGTGCACAAGGTCATGGTTTTGTTTTTCCTTTAAAGATTTTCTGTGGCGTGACTCGTCGTACTTAATATAGGCCCTCCGCGTGGAGAAAATGTGGTTTAGTGACTTGACGGAAGCTGTAATCCATGCCAATAAAGTCGCCAAGCCACTATACCTAATCTTGGCTGACTTAAGCTAAGGCACATGCATGACTGTCTGCAGGACGCATTTGTAGCTTTTGACGGCTCTTAGCACCGTTTCTCGAGCAGCTTATTGTGCCTAAATAGATCCGCCACGAAAAGGTGGTGAGCTTCAGCTGTGAAGATGGAGCAGAACACTTAGCACAGTTCACTGGGTCTTCAGTTGAGGCCTAGGTAAAGGCAGAAGTAAGGTTGACCACACTCGTGGCCTCTGGGGAGGAACTGCCTCCAACTAAGAAAGATTGCTGGAAACGAAACAAACAGCAACAAGCTAAGTATCCCATGCTTGTCTTGTACCTTAATTACTTTCTTTATTGTCTTCATCCTGGCCTAAGAGAGGGAAAAAAGACAGCAACCCGTTTGTAGCACGAAGCCACGAGGAAATTCATAAGGATTTCTCAAAAAAGCTTTTTAGTTGCCGAAAAAATTTGTCCTAGTCCTGGATTCGAACCCGAGACCAACGCCTTTCCGGAGCGGTCCCTCTGCCAATTGAGCTTACTAGGAAGCTACCAACTGACAGCGTGATGGCGAATTCATCGACAACTGGAAGCACATTGACACATATATTGCAAATGAGTTCTCCGGAAACCTGCAAGTTGGCAGAAGGGTCAAGAAAGGGAAAGAAGACAACCACCTGTTTGTAGCACGAAGCCACAAGGACATCCATACGCATTTCTCAGAAATAATTAAAAGCTTCTTATTTGCCCAAACATTCGTCCTGGTCCAGGGTTCTCGCAAATGTCAGCTACTTCCTCAACAGTACGGCCAGTGTGTGGTTCAACTCGCCCGAGAAGCAGCTCACCAGTAGGGATGTATGTAAACAAAAGATGCAAGTCTTTTTCGGAAAGCCCATTGCCCATTAACGAGCCACCCAGAAAGGAATCTCCCGCCGCGCCAAAACCTCGATGGAGCCCTACATTGTGTACATTCAAGATGTCCTAGCCTTATGCCGGCAAGTTGATGGCCAAATTCACGAAGTTCACAAAGTTGGCCACATTCTTAAAGGAATCGCAGATGACGCCTTTAATGTTCCTGTGTATAAGGACTGCTCCACCAGTGACGATATAATCAGGAAGTGCCGATGGATTGAAGGAGCAAAGAACTGAGATTCGCAAAGCAATTTGTTCGACTCCCTAACACTGCCGCCACGTAGTCGTGCAAAGACGTACAGATCCAGCCGCCACCCAGTATCGAAATTTTTTTACGTCTTGTGCGACGAGAGGTCGAGGCAGCAACCTCATCTGCTCCCCAGGCTCATCCTCTCATGGAGGCCTGCCCGACAATGTCACTTATCCAGGACGATGGGCGCGAATAACTTGCAAATGCTGGTATCCAGCCCACATGTTCCCTAAGTCGTCCCGCAGTCAGCCCTGTATCATACTACCGCCCACAACCGACTTACTCCACGTACCATGATCCGTACCAGTGGCGCACGCGTGATGAAAGGTCGATATCATTTACCTGTAATGTGGTAGGGCACATTTCTCACTATTGTCGCTATCATCAGCCATCATCTACTCGTGCACCATACCATCCAGACGATACTCGATCCTCCCCTTTGCACGCCCACGTGGATCCACCGAACCTTAATGCTCGGCCTCACGGTATAGGACCGCTCGCCGTTCCCACATACCCAGCGACGTTCTCGGTCACCTCGGTGTTTCCCGCACCTATGATCGTGCACGCCGTCGGTTGTACTGGCCAGGAATGTATAGGTCGGCACGCCGTTACGTGACCTCGTTCAACTTTGTCAGCGCCGAAAGAAGTCAACACTCCCGCCTGCTCACCCTCTTCAATCCCCCGACGTCCCATATAAGCCGTTTCATCGTATCGGCCTCAACTATCTTGGTTCGTTCCTTACGTCTGTCTCGTGAAATCGATGAATCGTCCTTGCCACGGGCTATGCCACATGGTTTTCAATTTATCGCGCACTTCCTACCAGCTGCGCGACCAACGTAGCGGACTTCTTGCTCCACAGCGTCATCCTTCAGCACGGAGCACCGCGGCAGCTCCTAACGGACCATGACAGACAGTTTCTTTCCAGGGTCATCAATTATATTTTAATGTACTGTTCCACCTAACATAAGATAACTACAGCCTACCAACCGCAGGCGAGTGGCTTGACGGAGTGGATGAACCAAACCATTACACACATGCTGGCAATGTTCATGTCCGCTGACCGCCAGGATTGGGATGCAGCGTTGCATTTCTTCACGTTCGCCAATAAGACGTCATGGAATGAGACGGCTGGCTGTTCGCCTTCCTTTCTCTCGTTTGGCCGAAATCCAACGTTGCCTCATGCTGATGTCTCCGTCAAGTACTCACATATACTGAATACGCTCAAGATAGCCCGCGCTGATCATGCACGTCAACTTGCGCCTATTCCGCTAACTGATTCGCAAGCGGGACAACAATCTCGTTACAACAGCCGTCACGGAAACGCCCACTGTCTCCCTGGATCGATTGTCCTCCTGTGGTCTCCAGCACGTTGTGTGGGCTTTTTCACACTCTTTAAAAGAAGTTAGTAAAAAGGTAACAACTACAAGCAAGTAGGTAGTAACTGCAGCGGTTACTACCTTACTTAGAAAGGTACTACCCTTTTGCGACATCTTTACTACCTACGTTAGTAAACAGTAACTGCAATGAAAAAGGTAGTAACTGCAGCTATTACTACCTTTCTTGCCCCGTTACTACCTTTTTCCTACCCGGATGTTGACTATTTATTCCAAAGTAGTGTGCGATTCCGCTTCGGATAATTTATGACAGGAATCGTATCGACGTATTATTATTAAACAAAAAAATTACACAGAAGATATTGGTACATAGAGATAATACCTTTTGTTTTAAATTACGCAACTGAGATATGTAAACGTGATTCTGATATTGTCGAAACGGAGAAGTACAAGATAACGAACCATAAGCAAGTGTACAAGCGTTGCAATAGACAATTACAACAAACTTAGTAAATTACAGCAGGTATTCAGAAGAACGGCAGATCAAAATAACCAGACGGTGACAATTAGCCCCGAAAACGGTCACAATCAATCCACTGCGGCGTGTCTCTAAACATTATCATTGTTTTGGCGCGTCAAACCCAAAAAACGAATATAACTTTTTAAACGCTGATATATTAGCTATGTGCAGCATTCACATGGACTAAGAAGGAGTTCACAACCTTGTTTCGGCCACTGTACTTATTGCCTTTTTGTGACCTTTTTATAATAAATAAATATGAGATAAACTTTTTTATAATTTTTTACCCTGCTTGGACCTCGAGTCTGCAGTATTGAATAAATAAAATAAGTAAGCCTGATTAAAAGTCTTGTGCTACATCGCCAAACATTCGTAACCAAGTGTTAGTGCTATAGGTTCAAATTTGTTATAATTCCTTCTGAGAGTGCAGAAGCTACTGTTCCCGTACACTGGGCCATACCGCGTGCGCCGTCAAGTGACCGACGTCACGTATCAAATATAACCACTGTCTTCGCCCTCGTTGACTGAACTCCGCACCGACATCGTTCACGTTGCCCGTCTGAAGCCATATCGTACACCGGACTCCACCAACGCACGTGCATATAGTGACTATTTCCACTATCGTCGTTCACCGGCTGCACCGAGTCGGTACTTTCGCCACCGGACGGTAATGTTATGTGCCGCTTACATAGAGGACGAAGTAGTGAAGGACTAGGTGGTTCCTGGTCTCGCCAACTTGGTCGTTTCTACTATAAATTACTGTGACTGTGTAAATATTGTAAATACAACCTTTTTTTGTCGTTTCGCCGTAACAACGTGAAGCCTAACTTGCAGCTATGTTTAGTCTACAAAAGTTGCGCTATGACATAGGTAGCAATTACTTTGAATTTCACTAAGCCCACCGTATTAAGTACTGCAGCAATAACCAAAAGTCCTGTGCGCAACACACAAGCACAGTCACAGCGAAAGCTGGAATAGCACCCTTTCTATAGAGCCTTCTTTAAAACGCCCTTGGAGAAACTGAAAATACACTTGCATGACGCTCACTATACGCCATAAATTCTCGTAATATTTATGAAGTGCGGAAGCACCCAATGTGTCATTATTTGTCATTTTTCGCAGAAGTGGGCTACCCTGAACACACCTTCACTGCATTACGTGCAGTTTATTGATGCTGTGACTGATGACGATGAAGAATTATGGCTGTGTCTTTTGTAATGGGTTAGAGTCATCCAACTACCCACGTGTTACGCAATTAGTGCTGCGTGATGCCGGGTTAGGGCTTCACCTCTTGTAAAACGCTCCGTACAGGATGTTTTTATTTTTATTTTTATTTATTTATTACATACTGTAGTCCTATAAGGACCAAGCAGGAGGGCAGATGGGAAAGTTGCATGTATCGCATGGTAGCGGTGAATACATATCAATTAGCATGTTTTGGTCACACACACGAACAGTATAGATATATAAACAAATACACACATACATACATTTATACACACATTTCCAGGTAAAAAAAAAAACGTTGCACAGTGCAAAACTCATTGTGAACTAGAAAGTTGCAACGATCACACTGTCTCTAGGTCAAGCAAACAAAACCATTATACAGTAGAGCTCGTACATTCAAGGACCACCCTAAATTTTACAACTTCAAAAAAAAATCTGACAAATACGCACTTTTCCTAACAAACAATGAAAACCCACGACTAAAACATCCTCAACCGTTCGAGAGCTACACAAAAACTAGAAAAGCACCAGCAATCGGTCAGCAAACCTCTGAAACAAAGACGATAATTATTCTAGGGCAGCAAACACCTTCGCTGAAAAAGCGGCCGCAGTTCGCGCAGAGAAAACCGAACTCGGTAATGCATTCCAATCCGCAATTGTCCGCGGGAAGAAAGAGTATTTGAATAGATTTGTGTGAGCTTTGTAAGGAAGAAGATTGTGTGAGTGGCGATGTCTCGATGCTCGAGGTAAGAACGGCTTGACATAAGGGTTTGCGTTAAGCTTCAGGTGGCCATGAAAAAGCGAAAACAAAAATTTTAGGTGGGCTAGTTTACGTCGCTGCTCTAAAGTTGAAATTCCATTTTGCACCATCAACGAAGATGGGGAATCAGTGGATCTGTACTTGTTGCAAATAAAACGCACTGCCCGGCGCTGCACCATTTCTAGCCTTTGCTTGTCTTTCTTAGAAAAGGGGTCCCAAACAATGTTGGCGTATTCAAGCTTAGGTAACACTAAGGTCTTATAAGCCAACAGTTTTGCTTCTGTAGGGGCAGCTTTAAGTTTGTGCCTTATGAACCCAAGCCTGCGCATGGCAGCTGCGCAGGTATTTTCAATGTGCTTAGACCGCAATAACGTATTGGTAATTGTCACCCCTAGATATTTGTATTCCGGGTTTTCTTTAACAGTCACTCCATCGATACAGTAAGAAAACTTAAGCGGCTCTCTTTTATTTGTGATTCGCAGTAGAACAGTCTTGTCCGAGTTTAACTTCATGGACCACGACGTGCACCATTGGCCAACACGTGTCAAGCTGTCATTTAAGAATATTTGATCCTCAGTACATGTAATTTTTCTAAAAATTATGCAAGCATCTGCAAATAATCGTATTTGAACATCAGACGAGACAATTGAAGTTATATCATTTACATAAATTAAAAAGAGAATTGGGCCCAAGACGCTTCCCTGTGGAACACCCGATAAGACAGGTAATGCGCCTGACGAGCACCCAGAGATCTCCACATATTGAGTCCTGTTGGAAAGGTAAGATTTAATCCAGTTAACAAGAAAATCGGGTATACCAATGTTTAGCAGTTTGCCTATAAGCTTACCATGAGGAACACGATCGAATGCTTTGCTGAAGTCGAGGAATACTAAGTCAATCTGGCTGGCCGAATCAAGGGCAGAGGCAATTTCGTGCACCGTAGCTATCAGCTGTGTGTGCGTCGATAGCCCTTTACGGAAACCGTGCTGAAATTCGGAAAGTAAGCCGTTACGTTCAAGAAAGTCTGTTATGTAGTGAGCAACAATGTGCTCCATAAATTTACAGCATGTAGACGTTAAAGAGATCGGGCGGTAGTTTTCTATCCGTAATCGATCTCCCTTCTTGTGTGTGGCCAATATGCGAGCAACTAGCCAGTCATAAGGCAAAATGGCAGACGCTAAAGACAAACAAAAAATTTCAGTTAGAATGTGAGATATTGGTTCGGCGTATCTGCGCAAGAATGCGTTGGGTATTTATTTATTTATTTATTTATTTATTTCAAAATACTGCCAATCCCTCAAAGGGATTATTACAGGGGTGGGAGTTGATTTATACATGAATGTACAGAAGTAATGCGGAGAGCATATTATGCGCTCTGTAATAAATAGACATATACACGTATAAACGAAAAGACACACTCTAAATTTACACACAGCAAGAGATTAAAACAAGCATACTACATCCATATCACAATAACAATAACCAGAGTGACATGTGTCTGTGTCACACAGCTCTCTCCACGAGTTCAGAGAATAATTCTAGCGTAGGCTGAGTAACAGTAATTTCATCTAAGGCATTCCAGTCTCTTACAACTCGTGGAAAAAAAGAGAAGCGAATATTGGCAGCGATGGGTATGCCATCTGGTCCACTAGATGACTTGTCTCGCACACTGACCAACAGTGATAACACGCCGTTTTGACATATAAAATCTTCAGGAGGGCAGGCTGTAGGAACCAAGGGATAACTGTTATCGTGCGGTGCGGAAAATACTGAATGGAAGTAGTCGTTTGCCTTGTCGGCCACTAAACGGGCATCGGTAATAAGAGAATCATTATGTTGGATTTGTACTAGTTTACCACTTTTGGAGGCTACATAACGCCAAAATTTTTCCGGGCTTTCTTTGATGAAGTTTGGCAGCGTTATTCCAAAATATTTGTCTCTAGAAGTCGCCAGAGCTGTGGAGAGCTCAGTCTGCAGCGTCTGTATCTGCTGAACACTTACGACCTGTTTTTTTCTTGCGCGTTTTAGTCTTCTTCTTAAGTGTATTACGTTCCGATCAATCCAGGGACTTTTGCGCCGTGACTTGATGCGGCGTAAGGGAACGTGCTTGTCAATACAGTCCTTCACAGTTTTCTTGAATGTTTCCCAAAGCGTTCGTGGATCAGTATCAGAAATATTGTCAACAAGCTCCCACAGTCTGTCAAGTACGGATTGATCATCAGCACGCGTAAAATCTTTGATTGTTTTAAATACAGGCCTATTAGGTACACACTTATCAAAATCGCATGTAAGAAGTACTATTTTATGGTCCGATACTCCCGGCTCCAAACTTAATTCATACTCGGTAAATGCGTTGCTTATGAAAACAAGGTCTATTATTGAGCCGCTGTCACCATGTTCATGCGTGATCGTGCGTACTACTTGTTGTAAATCGCATGCTAGCATTATATCCACCAATGGGCAATCGAGCAAATCAGTAACATTTTTCCGAGACCAGTCGATTAACGGTAAATTAAAGTCACCTGCCATTATAATTTTTTTATGAACCAGGGAAGACATGTATCTGTACAGAGAGGATAAGTACTGAGATGGCGATGAGGGCGAACGATACGCAGCGCACACTGTAAGAATGTGGCCCCAGCAGTTGACTTTTAGAAATAAACTTTCATGTTCATCAATTTGTGGCAACAATGTAGCAGAAAACGTGCTCTTCAATATTATCGCTACCCCACCACCGCGGGAAACGCGATCGCGGCGAAATATCTGGTGCGAGGGACCAATTAGCATATCATCCGTGATCCCCTCGTGAAGCCAAGTTTCTGTTATGATTGCTACATGCGGGTCGTATTTCAGAAGCAGATCTTCCAGTTTATCAATTTTATTTACAACACTGCGGAAATTTGCATTTAGGACACGCAGCTGCCTCGAGTCACGCTGATGTACCTGTCAATTGGTTTTCCGTGACCTAGGAGCATTAATGATAACACGGCAGTTCTTGGAATCATCCCACGCATAAAGGGTCCCATCAAGTTTCAGCTTATCATGAATAAGATAAGCTTCCTTGCCGTTAGCTTTATCATCCTTCGCTGTTTTCCACAAAAGCTTACGCTTGCGCAGCGTAGCTCTGCTAAAATCATTTTGCACAAATATTTCCGTGCCTTTCAAGTTCTTCGCACGGCGCAAAATTGTCTCTTTCTCAAGAAAATCTTGAAAGTAAACAATAACTGGCCTTTTAGTGGCACCAGGCCTTTCAATGCGATGGATTCTAGCGACAGAGCTGCACTTCTGTTTAAGCTTCCGTTCGAAAATGCCGTCTATAACCTTTATTCTTAAGCTTTCATCGTTTTCTTCGCTGTCCTCTTCAACGCCGAAGACGACAAGGTTGGAACGGCGGCTTCGGTCTTCCAAATCGACAAGTTTCTGAGACTGTTGCTCAATGACCCGTTCGAGATTTGATATCTTTGTCTGTAGTGTGTCAATTTGTAAAGTTTTCTCCCGAATTTCAAGGAGCAGTGTGTCGAGATCATTCCATCGAGTGTCGAAATTTGCAACAGTATTTTCAGTCATTGTTAGTCGTTCTCGAACATCAGTAAGTTCCTTTAAGGTGGTTTCCTGGCCACTCTGAATTTTCGCGAACATTTCCTCAATGGTTGGACCTGGGTTCTCTTCCACGTCCCCACAAAGAAGCACTCATATACGCAAGCAGTTTTGAACATACAAGACACAGGACCGTGGGCACGGCAAAATAATCAGCATTGCATCATCGCAGCGAAGTGTCGACACGGTTTCACTAACCTGTGTGGTGAACAAAAATTTCTGGATAAGCGACATGGTTCCCGCTGCCTCGCCGCGCCCACTGGTGAACTGCAGCCACGGTTGATCCTTTATAGGTTGGACCGATGACGTCACAGTCGCTGGAAGACCCCAGTGCAGAAGACTGAGGCTGCGCAGCTGTGGTTGTTGGGGCAGCAGCAATGGTTGATAGCCGATGTTTTCGATGTGGTAATCTTCTCGACACGTTGAACCCGTGCACGCGCCTACCTAGGTTGCGCAGGCGTATTCATCCGCTCCAAATACCGGTTTGGGGCCGATACTTGCGACGAAAAGGCAGACCTGTGTGGTGAAAAAAAATTTCTGGATGAGCGACATGGTTCCCGCTGCCTCGCCGCGCCCACTCAAGAAATGTGTGCAATATCATTTAAAAGTTAGAGAGAGCAGACATCTGCGTGCTACCTGCGGCGTTCCCTTACTATGGAAAAATCTGTCAGCAGATGCGAGCAATCATTATTAATGACAGTAATTATAAAAATTAAAACAATTAACCTTATAAAAGGTGACCGGGAGCGCCATGTTTAAATCAGCCAATGGCTGATAGAAGGTCTTCGAGTGATTTTTGAGCTTCCTCCGTCATTTGTCGAGAGAAAATAAAGCAATTTTGAGCAGACTTTGATAATTTATTGTGAATAGCAAGCCGTGTGCTGCGCTCAAATAATTGGCTCGCTTGTTCTCGAGAGCCTCTACTACCGATCGGTAGCGTTTTCTGATCATGCTCAAATAAAGTAGCAGGTCCCCTTTAGCCTTTCGCAGCACACTGAAATAAGCCATAGTACATGACATCGAAATTATCGGCATAGATTAGACACCAAAACATAGACAACGTAAAGAAATATCATGTAATCCTTACAGACAAAGTTCAGCAATGATATAGACAAACGAAGAGGGAAGTTAAGAACATGAAATCTTTGATTTATTGTACGACTAAAAATTCACTCTACAAAGGAGTGACAACTTCGGCTATTAAGTGCGGATTGTCAAGCTAGCTATGAACAAAATATTTTGGCCCGCTATTGAGGTTTCAGTGCTGAGCGTGGATGTACAAGTGTGGATACTATAGTGGCAGTTTAACTTCAGTGGCATACATCATAGCGCAAACTTTGAAAAAAAAAAACAGATTCGAGAAAAGAAGTGGGAGGTAGCAGAGAAGTCGGGCTAATCGCCCGACCTTTTCATTTCTTTTCTCGAATCTGTTTTTTTTTTCCAAGTTTTCGCTATGGTGTACCCCATTGAAGTTAACCAACTCACCCAACAAATTAAGCTTCTGAAATGTTCCACCTTTTTTTACATTTTTGTGGAGCTGAGCAGGCTACGTGCAACTGCTATGTTGACGCCAACCCATTGGTAAAAGTAACAAACGCTTAGAGATTGGTCTATGCCCATGATGTTGTTGTGCGCAAGAAAGTTGTAAACGTTCAGGCACGCCTAAAATGCAACCGCGACATCGCGGTGCATGCAGGAAGCTCAAGCTCGGCACGTGAACACGGTGTCTGGCAGCGCTTCTGGAATCTCCGAGTGACAAGGGCTCGCGGTCACACCCATGGAAGCCGCCTCTCGCATGCGACCGCACGTCGTATCGGACGTCCCCTCCCCTGCGATGACGCTTCGTTCGTCGTCATCACTTCGTTCCGCGATAGAAGCGTCATGGACGTGCGTGCCACTGTCCTTGAGAGTAGAGCGAAAGGTCAAGGGAGGCAGAAGAAGCACAGCGCAACACGCAACGGCCTCCTCGCGGACCGAAGCGCGAGCGACACATACGCAACGCAAAAGTAAACGTTCAGATCGCCCCGGAACCGCCTGACAGCAGGTGTGGCTGCGCGCGCGCGAGATCACGATGGCCGCGCCCTTCTTGGCCCAACCACCGGCTGCTGGCTGCGCCACGCAACGAGCTGGGACAACCGCTGCTGCTCACTGGGATGGGACGACGCCCTGGAATAGCGCTTTCCATTAGGGAAAAAGGGGTCGATAAGGCCGCTGCTGCGATTGTTGCCGCGGGTTCTGGGCGAATTCAGTTGTGAGCTGTTGGGTGATGTCTTGTCAAAAAGGGACTTCATGCTTCCGCCCTATCTTCAACGCTCCCTTGCACCTCATATAGATCAAATGCTTCCGGCTGGAAGGCCAAAGTCACGGACCAAATCCGCTGTCACAAAGAGGAACTTGACCAACCGAGCGGAGCGTCAGCCTCCTGGACTCTAATCCCATTTAATAGCCCCACAAGACACTCTTATTTACCGGTAGACTACACGACAAAAATATCGTGCCCTGAAGGGGAAGACACTACGGATCTCCGCAAGGTGCAGACGGGAGTCTTTATAAATTTATTGCGGCTCAGTAAAACATATCCTACGTTGTACCGTGACGCTTGTTCGTGGTGTGGTGGTTGGCCAACATCCTATCACATCTCTTAGGAGAGTGACCGAAAGCCAGATAATTTGAAATATCTTTAGGCATTGTAGGAAGTTTGGAGCAGTGTGAAGCTCAACTTGTCAGCTCGAACCCAGAGGTGCAATTAGCGCTTGTAGCGTGCGTGTAGCCTTATCATAAGACACAGACTTTAGCAACCCATCAGAATTAACCCAGTCATAAACACCGGGGCCGCAAGTTTCCGCTTCGCTGGTTAACCACCTCTCCTTAGGGTGGTGTTTTTTTTTAACTTTTCAGTTTGGCGGCCGGTATGCAAACGTTATTTCTTGCGTTTCGTTACACCAGAGCTCAAATTATCAATGTGAGATTGAATTCCTCAGAACGGGAAGTTTTTTTTAAGGAAACTTTAGTGTGTAATTCAATAGTCTACTGACACTGATGAAAATTTTGACTACGAGTGCACTTTATTTTGCCTGCTCTCATATAGTCGTATTTCCCCCGTGATTTCCGATGGCTCATTCTTTGGTTCGATCTTTAGAATTAATTTTGGGAGAGAATTTTAGGAATGACTCTAGTCAACAAAAACAACAGAGATTTCGTAATAATTTTATATAACATCAATCATCTCAAGATGAAGGTATGTATACTTCAAAGGTCTTCATGCGCACTCTTATAAACTTGCTCGTCGCACTAGCTGACATATCGCGAACAGCACAGTAAAAAGTATAATCCGCTTTTTTATTATAATTGCTGATATCTGTTACCCCAAACACTATGAAAACAAGCGACGTAATTCGTTGGTAGTCTGGTCACGGCCGCTATACCACCCTTTAAGAGGAGGTGAATGGTAGGGAAGGTAGGAAAATTACGTCTGGGTTTACACGGGTAAGCGTTATAAATGCCTACTTTCCTAACTTCCCTACCATTCACCTCCTCTTAAAATTGATTGAATGATGTGTGGGGTTTAACGTCCCCAAACCACCGTATGATTATGAGAGACGCCGTAGTGGAGGGATCCGGAAATTTCGACCTCCTGGGGTTTTTTAACGTGCACCAAAATCGGAGCACACGGGCCCACAGCGTTTCCGCCTCCATCGGAAATGCAGCCGCCACAGCCGGGATTTTATCCCGCAATCTGCGGGTCAGCAGCCGAGTACCTTAGCCACTAGGCCACCGCGACGGGACTCCTTTTAAAATGAACACTGTTTGCTGCCATTGCTCTGCATGTCATGGCTAAGCTAGCGTTAGAGTTGAACGATCGAATGTCCCAGTGGTTCTATTATGAGAAGAAGCCATTGCTGACATCACTTTGAATAGAACGACGCAACAAATTTTTGAGCATGGTCATAAAGCAGTGCCGATCGGTAGTTGAGGCTCCTGTCAGCATGTGATGCAAACAATGTAGCGCTGCATGTGGCACGGAATTGACAGTTACGTTTCATAAACAGGTTGCACCGAGCGTACTGCACATGGTGGTGGACCCGCCGTGATAGCTTAGCACGGAGGGTGCCTTGTTTCGAAGCCTCATGTGGGCAGATGAGGCTAAGTGGTTTGCGGGGATAACGTAGCCACAGCAAGCACTGCAGGACCGCATTGATTAGCGAAACGTGGGAGAGGCCTTTATTTGCCCTGCAGTGGGCGCAAAGAGGCTGATGAATATCATCAGAGTGGTCTCAAAGCTCTCCATTCACAGCTGAAATCACCATAGCACTCAATTACAAACAAGAAATTCTCATTTATTTAAAAATAAAGACTACTTGTAGCGACCAAGTGTAAAAGTAGGACTAAATGTGAAAAAAAAAACTGAAGACAAAAGTAAAGTAGTGTTGAATTATGCCATTAAGTTTAGTGATCCGATCGTCCCATTCCCACACCGGCGCAGAAAGGTACGTTTGGGTGGCCGCTTCGTCTGACGTGACTCGGAACGTAAGACCTCGAGCCACGTTGTGCGCCACTTCATTCGGACTGGCCTCCGCGTTACCTAGTGGTGTGTGGGCAGGGAACCACAAGATGTGTACGTATTTGCCCACCTCGTGAATTTTGCCTGTACTAAGAATCCGCAATGCCTCGGGGGAGATTCTGCCGCTGGCGTAGTTTCGAACGGCTGCCTGCGAGTCGCTGATTACGCATGGGGCGTTAGTGTGGGCTATGGCCATCGCGATAGCCACTTCCTCTGCCGTTTCTACGTTCCGTGTGATGATTGACGCGCTGCTTTTGCATTGTTGTGTGTGGTCTACGACAGCAGCCACGAAGTGGTGAAGTTCCTGGTAGCGTGCTGCGTCGACAAAGACTGCCTCGTGGTTGCGCCCAAACATCTTTCACATGGCTCTGGCTCTACTGACACATCTGCCCTTGTTGTGTTCAGGGTGCATGTTTCTTGGTATGGGTGGTACTGTTAGCTTAGCACGGATAGTGCGTGGTATGTCGTGTTTGTCTCCGTGTTGAGTGTGGTAAGAAATACCGAGATTACATAGAATCTGGTGGCCTGGCTTAGTCTTGGCTAATCGCTAGAATTGGGAGATTTGTTGCGCCTCCATAAGTTTCTCAAGGGTATTGTGTAAACCTAGTTGAAGGAGTAGTTTGGTGCTGGTGTTTTGAGGCAAACGTAGCGCTTGTTTGTAAATTTTCCTAATTAGGCTGTTGAGTTTTGACTTTTTCACGGTGAACCATCGGTGGTACGCCGCCGTATAGGTGATGTGACTTAGAACAAATGATTTTATCAAACGGATGATGCTAGCCTCTTTCATGTCTTTGTGTTTGTTGGTAATGCGCCTAATGAGGCGCATCGTGTTAGACACTCTGGCTTCAATGTTGCGAACTGTCTCTCCGTTGGTACCCTTACTTTCTATGATCAAACCTAGCACTCGGATTTTGTCCACGGTGGGTATGGCGTGACCATCACTTGTAGTGAGTTTTATATCAGCGTGTGCCTGCGCTTGGGGATGTTGTTTGGGTGGCCGACCTCTAAGTGTAGGGCGATATAGCAGTAGCTCAGATTTCTCCGCCGAGCAGGATAGTCCAGTTCCTTGTAAATACCGTTCGACTGTGTCAATCCCCTCCTGTAATCTCTGTTCAATGGAACCATCACTGCCATCGCACACCCAGAGGGTGATGTCGTCGACTGCAAAGGCGTGAGTACCCTCCGCCTCACCCCAAGCTAAATCGGGCCCAGTCCGTTCAGTGGCGGCGGCTACAAACACGCACATACACGAACCCTGTCATCATGCACCACATATATCCCGACGTCTAATAGTTCTAATCTGTGCCAGTACTGTACCACCAGAGCCACTCTTGACGATATCCTATGGGAATGAGCAGCATTAGTCAGAAATTCTGGGGTCGCGACTTCCAATGAAGACCTTCGGGCACGTTGGCGGACTGCGCTGCTCAGTTCGGGCCTGGACGAACAACTTTGGGCGATCCAGCAGGCCAAGGAAGCTGCCGGGAGACACGGTCTCTCCGTTGGCCCCTAGGTGGGAGCCCATCCCAGCAATCTGCCAGAAATTAATAAAGTCTATACCTCTCTCTAACAGTAAAGTAATTAATAGCCTGGCGAAATAGACAGCTCGCGATTGAAAAACGACCTTTGGAGTTCGCACTAGAATATGTATCTCTGGGTCACTTGCTCACAGGGAAGCCTACTCACGAAAATGAAATACACCAAAGAATAATAATGGGCTAGAGCTTGAGTGCATACGGAAGTGATTCCCAAATAATGACAGGTAATGTAATGCTGTCCATGAAGCGAAAAGTATACATCCACATATTGCCGTTTCTATAGCATATAGGGCAGAAATTCGGGGATATCAAAGAAACTAGAGAAAAAACTCAAGAATCGCGCACCGTGCGTTGGAACGAAAAATGGTAGGCGTAGCATCAACAGGTTAGAAGACGACAGAATGGGTGAGGAAAGAAATGGGTCGCTGACGTTCTAGCTGACATCAATCGAAAAAAAAAAGGACATGGGCCTGCTACGTAATGCATTTAGGACAAACAACTAGTGGTTGGTTAGATTAACAGAATGGTTCAGAAATTCGCAGCAGCCTGAAGTGGTTGGATTGAGTGGTGAAATGGAATCAGCTCGCACGATATAGCCTAATTCGGTGATCAATAAAAGAGGCCTTCGTCCAGCAGTGGATCTAAGCTGACAATGACGATGAGGAACTGACATGTGTAGATATGACTGTGCGCTGATTCATAACATGACCACCCTCTTTGTCCTCTCTCACTCCTCAGTTTGATGGGATTTCATAAAGATATGACACTCGCTACTACTCCTCTTTGGGACAAGATAAACTTCCTGCTGTTACGTAAATATCTTCCATGTATAGAAGGAACCGAGGCTTTCCAGGTTGCGGAAACATGGGCCTCTAGCACAGGCCACCACCCAAATATACGTGGGTGGGAACAAAGGAGGCGTAAGCGAGTAGCTTACAAGCTCCGACGATCTGCGAGATTGACCCCGGGACCTTCTTCATGATCCGTGGTGTCTCGCGCGAATGCAGCTTTCTACACGGCGTTTTTTTTTTTGTTGTTGTTTCTTCGGGAGCCATTTTAGTGGCGTGTTCAGAGGCCATCAGGCTCCATTGACGCCATAATCCCTCCTTACTGTCCCGCTGTTCAATGGTGTCGTTGGGCGCCGTTGTGGCACGCCGCGGGCCCGAGTCGAGGCTGGCCGCCTTCGTTGGCGGCGCCAGGTGCGCCGCAGATGTCCAGGCGCTGTCAGGCCAGTGGCAGTCCCATCCAAACAACGAAAGCGAAAGCAGCCGAGGCGCGCTCTTATTCTGTGAAGCAGAAACAATAAGCGTAGCTCATTCCGCCCTCGCTGTTGTCGGGGCGAGGAGGCGACATAGCGTCGAGTTTCGCAAGCTGTACACACGCATGAAGTGGCGGAGTGCCGCTCCGCCGTTTGACCTTCTTGCGCCGTATACGGCGGGATGGGGGCCCATGTCGGGGGTGGGAAAGCAAAAAGCGCATACTCATCCCTTGAATGGCTGCCCTGTTGCGAAATGCCCAGAGAGGGGAAGTAATGGCGGGAGGGGGGCAAGTATGCGTCGTTCTCAAGTGGCGCGTGCACCGGGCGAGGCGTTGCCGCTTCGCCTCCTCGCGCCTCGCGGGCTCCATACCGGACCTACTTGCGGAAGTGGGCGCAGTGTGTTTTGTTCGCCGTTCGTTTCGAACGCTGTCAGGACGCTCGTGTACCGGTGGTTTTTCACTGCTTGGCCCGGTTAGGACCACAAGAATTGTCCCTACTCGTTCGAGCTAAGAAGGCCAGTTGCAAACCGTCGACATGTCGCACACACGCACGGTGACCAGGATCAGCGTCAAGAACGAAGACTGCTGCAGCATCCCCGGATTGCTGCGCGTCTCCGAGACCGTGAGCGGCCGCCCCTATTTTCTGCTCCTTTCTCTGCGGCCTCCCAGCCGCGGGATGCACGCGCGCGTTGGGTCCAGTGTACGCGGCGGTGAGCGTGAGTCGCGCGAGAGATTTCTTGCTGCACCAGTGCACGAAGGAAATCGCTTGCCGGCTCAGCTTCTTCGCCATGCCATTGAGTTTGTTTCCTATAGTGTCTGCTTGGTTTCATCTTTTGTTCTTCTAGTGCAACAAGAGGAGGTCATGTCGCCCCACTATAGCAGGCAGCTCGGGATACACACATGCGAACAGCGGAGCGCTTTCATCGCGATGAGTATCACACTGCGTTACTTTTAAGGGTGCTAGCCTTCCGAGAGCTCTTTGTTCTGTCGCGAGCTCTCACCATTGCACGCGTCTTCCAGGGCTTCAAAAACAGGGGAGGCTGAACCCCCCCTCGCTGTATAGTTTCGATTTCTGTGTTTATTACTCTCGTCTGTTCCGCTGTCTAATGGATCAACAGCGATTGGTGCACTATCTGACATGTGTACCAAACCGTATCTTTCTATATGAGCGCCTGTATAGCAAACTTGGCACGGTTTCGTCTTTTCCTGCGTACCCGATAGGGCTATATAGACGGGGCAAGCGCATAAGCGAAAAAACTCGGAGCGAACCAAACTGACGCCACTTGTCGGAGGAAAATTTGAGCTGTTTGCACGCATGAAACCCTCTTCTACACTGTAAGAAGAAATCGCTTCTCGAGCGACACACGATCTGTCTTCTGTGGGCCCTGTTGCGGGAGTCCTCTGTCGCTCCAAACTTTGTCGGAGTTGACGAGTCACGCCACTGCCAATACTTGGTCTTTACTTAGAGGCAACGAACGTTTATTTATCTTGAAAGCATAAGGGCAGCGCCACTGAGGAGCTCGGCGAGAGGTTACTTGCACAGTTACCTCAGTGCTTTCGGCAAAGACTGAGTTTATGTCTACATTGCTTTCTAGATGTAGTTTTGGAAGCTAAACACAGAACGTTTTCGCACCATACAGTAGGCAGAGGAAGGAGCGAAGGAAAGGTGGAAAGAAGAGAAGATGATAGGGAAGAAACTATACATAAGGCGTGTGAAGGAGGAAAAATAGAAAATAATCCGAAAAAGTGAATATATATTGCGGGTGCCTATATAGAGAACAACAGAATCGACAGAAAGCAGACGTGTATTACAGGCAGTGACATGTCAGGGGGTGGCAAACCGGGCCCGTCTATCCCCCGAAATTTTTTGCTGTCATGGGATAGAGAGCGCGATATGATACTCTACCACACTTACCTGTCCGGATCCCGTGTTGGATTAGGGGCGTGCCCCTGGGGCTCCTGTGAAACTTGCACACTGTGAAGTGACAGGGGCGTACACGCAGAAATTTTCTCTGGGGGGATGTGGACGCACCTCCTTAATCTGAAGTGGGGCTCGGCCAAGCAGACGTGTTTGAGTGTCATTCTGTGCTCAGTATGTCACATTAAAAAGATTCGGAGGGGGGGGGGCACCCCCTGGCTACGCCACTGATATATACATGGTGCTCCAGCTATCATTAGTTTTAAAATATGCCGGCACACTCTGATGATTTGACCTAATGCATATTGCTTACTAGTGCATGGAGTAAGCCACATATTTTTTTTCCTTCTTATTGCCTAGTTAGGCATACTTAATTAACTGACATTTCAAGAAACGAAGGTACAGTTGGAAAGTTCTATGCAGAAAGTTGTTGATCGGCTTGCAAAATATACAATGACACCATTTCAATTTAATACATGTTAATTATTGGTACTTTTTTGCTTATTAGAGATGCCCGCGAAATACAAAAATACCACGCGGTATCGTTTGTACGCGGAACGTTAAGGAACACTGCAATCACGGCGCACATAGTCGAGCAGGTGGGCGTGTCTCTTGGTACTTTTTTTTCATTTCGTGGCATTTGTAGTGAGCAGAAAGACACTAAAAATTAACAGCTAATAGTTTAGAAACTGCCTAAGTGGGTATTTCGCAAGCTGACGCAGAACTTTTTTCATAGAAATTAAATATTTTTGTTGCGTCAAAACTTCGTTAAGTAAACATGCCTACTCTAGGAAATTATGTGGAAAAGAAAATAGTGGTTTGCATACTTTCAAACTCCGATAACCTGGGCATATATATATATATATATATATATATATATATATATATATATATATATATATATATATATATTGGTTAGCCGTTTATGTTAGTGGAGGCATCAGAAACATGACCTCCGCGAAAGCTGTGGGCCCATACGTTCTTCGGGACACAATTTCCAGAAGGTTGATCAGGTTTCGTGGCCTCTTAAAATTCTGTGCAAGGAGCCGTGACCCTCAGCGACTTCCCGAGTAGCTTCTTACGTGCAAAGCAAGAGCCAAGATAAAAGTAGTGTAACTTCTGGATATGATGTGTTCAACTAAACTTCTGTTGCTACAAAAAATGAATTAATAATAATAATATAACAATGCCACAACTCACTTCTGGCCATTTATTCTTTTCGGGGGGGGGGGGGGGTCACAGGATGCTGGCACGATTAGGTCATCTCTCTCGCCTCTGCAAAAATACTTCGAGTGATGTTTTGTCTGTGGGGGGGACCTGCAGACCACAGTGTACGATTTATGGCATCTTCAAACGCTTTAAACGTCAACAAACTTTGGCTGCGTGTTTACCGGCGTATAAGCACGCGTGCTTGCGAACCTAGGTCGGTCAGTAGTCACGTTTGTTAATCACTCAGCGCAGAATGGTGGCGTCGTCGGGGCACTTATGGTTCGCGCAAGGTCCGGCACGTAGTCTCGCTGCTTTGCTTAGCCGTGTATGCTGGGGCCAGCCACTTAAAAGGAGCTGCGTCGTGCCGTTTCTTGCTCCGCTTCCAGAATAAACAGGCCTCACTCTGACGTTTAAATTTTTTTCTTTTTTTTTTTTTTTTTACTGAATAAGCATCAGTGTCGGCGCTGCCGCTTTCCGTTGGCCGGTATTGGATCCGTCTTGGGTTGCGAAGGCTCTTCTAGAAAGAGAGGTTGAATTATGGAAAAATAAACGCTGTATGACTCGTCTGTAAAAAAAAAAAGAATGAAACAAAATAAACAATCAATTTCGCTAACACGTGAACGCTAATTTTAACGTATACTTTCCCCTCGTGCCTATTTTACCGTTCAAACCTGGCGGGAGCCAGAACAGGGTGTTGTGCGCATACCCGCTGTATATAGTCCCAAGACTAAGTAAAATTTAGTCAGATTTTCTTTCGTTTACGTAAACCATGTAATGAAAGAGCTGAAGGGCATCCATCATGGCTTATTTACATGGCCGGATTGACCATAATTTGTTGGCCTACAGTATATTCTAAGCGTTAGCAGGATTCCCCTTCAGTGGGGGGAGGGTCACTGCGGGGGTTCTCCTCTCCATATTAAGTCAATGTATAGGGCTGGCTTTGCGCCCTCCCCACTTCCTCTCTTGGGAATGAAGAGGCGTGGCCACTCCAGCCCTTTACCCCTTTCGTACTCACGCCTATGCAGTATATTACCGCTGCTTTGGTCGCACGGGTTCGACGAGAGGCTTAGCTGTGTGCACAGACTTTAAAGAAATATTTCAGTTGTCGAAGATGTCTGCCTCCAATCACATTCTGAAGCTTACAAATAAATGTAGAAAGATGACAAATGCAACCTGTTCAGCGTGTTACCAGTTGAAACGCACTTGTCAGGTATACATGAGTTCTGCTTTTGTGCTTGCTGTCTTCTAAGAAGTTGTCATTATCCGCCTCCTCAACCTCCTCCTTATTATCATTATAATAATCTGCGTACATAAGAGCTTTAGGCGAGCTTAATGAGTCAATATAACTCTATCCGATGGTGTTCACCCTTGGCCTTCAGTGAACTTTTGGTTCACTTTTGTAGACTTGAAAGCTACCTTTGGTGGTCGACTTCAATAACTTCATTGTACACAGACAAGCCACTCGACCGGCCTGCTTGCTATCTCCCACTTCAACTGGTGAGTGGGAAAAGACTGATCCGTAGTAGGTATATGTGCCATGATTGTGGCACACATACAAAAGAAAGCAGTCTGTCCTTTCAATGAGCTCAATTGATTAATTTTTGTTAATTATCCGCACAGTTATCTTCCCCTACCTTTACTGAAGTTACCATCCGATATTGCATGTATCCTTTACAACGTTTAACTTGAACCATTGCCTCCTTTTTATGAGTTTTCTTTGGGGGGGGGGGGTGAAGGGGTCATAAAGTTCGACCGAACGCTCAACTCCTGGTTAAACTAGGGTGAATGCTGGTGCGCTCTTTAGAAAACGTAATGTCGCTATAGGAGCAAGCGGCATATAAACTTTCACACTGCAGGATGAAGGCATCTTCGAATGATCTGCACGTTATATTGGCTTGTGCGAGGGGATTCCATTTTTATTTCAGCTAATTTACTGGTTTCTTCACTCCTCCCAACTCTCTGCCACCCTATAGGCTGTGTTCCCCATCTGTTGGCACCTATTCCGTTGCATTAATTGACCACCGTTTGTCCTTCGTATACGCATTACGTGGCCTCCCGCGTTTATGTGTAAGCTGCTGTCAAAAAATAAATAAATAAGTAAATAAATGTCCAAGAACGTGTGCCCTCATTCAGCGTTTATGCTGTCCAGCCATTTCTCTTAACGTTCCTCACCAGCGATTTCGGTCAGACCAGCGCACGCCCACAGGCACGGATGTGTGCGTGCTTGAGCCCTCGGGCTCCGGTCAACCGCAGCCGCGCTCGACCGGATGCCTCGTGGCTTCCCTGTCACCCGGAAGCTGCCCAGAGCGTTCTGCGGAATGACTTGTCAACGGTAATCCATTACGAGGGAGACACAAAGCGGTTGCAATTTCCGCGTGTACAAGCCACTGGCGCCATGCCGTCGGAAACGTGGGGAGCGGAATATGTAATTGACCTCGTTGCCCGTTTCTTCTACCCGGACGGGTCATTTCGGTTGGGCCCCGAGGCGTGGAGAACATGGTCACATCGCCGGGCTACGTGCGCGTCGGTATATGTCGCCTTCTTCAGCGCTCCCCTGAGGGTGCAGCAATATAGAACGCCTTCCAGCAGCCGAGCACACGAAAGCTATGCGTGCCACCGGTGGCCAGATTTTTTTTTTTCGAGAGGAGAGGAGGTTGAACGCCTCCCTTTGTCAACGCCACTGCATGCTACGCTTCGCATCCACACTTTCCAGGTCATGCTGTTATCTCGTGCATCCTGACCAGCTGCACAAAAAATAACGGCAAGACAGTATGTACGCATGTCATACGCAAGCGCAATTTCACGCTAACAATACTTTACTCTCTGTGAACATGACTGGTGGGGCTGAGTTTGAACTCTGCAGTGGCGGTCCTACTGGATCTTCAGCACTCCAGAAATCTGGGGAGCTATTCTCGCGGTGTCCAATTCGTGAAAATGTCCAATTCGGCTCCTTCTGACTGGCTGGAATGCGCCGCCTGTTTCTGATCTTTCTCCTGCGACGTCATTTTGACGCCACATATTTTGCGGCCACACTCTTGACACAAATGAGAAAGACAATGTGTTTCACCACAACGAATGCTGCCCCCAGAGACCCGCATTTAGACGCACATCTCTGAGGCCGTGCATAGGCTCTAATCACGTTGGCCCTTGAATTAGGCTTAACAAGGCCGCTCACCTGACGCCCCTGAAAGATATGTACGCATTCCCTGCATCGCTCTTCAAGCATCTCAAAACGTTCTTACGCACGTACTGACTTGTCAAGTTTGTTTAAGAGTCCTACTACTCTACATGTCGTCCACCTAGTTTTTTTTTTTTTTACGTTGTGAATGTGCTGGCAGGTTCAGTGCGCCGATGTGGTGAAGCGCGCCATTACGTCACGACTCAGCGTTTTTTTTTTTTTCGTAACGGAGCGCACTCCGGTGATTTGGACATGCCAACGAATTGGACACTGTGAGAATAGCTTCTCTGGCTGTTGAGGCGCAGTGGTGCCGAAAGTGGACAGCGAAGTCATTTTGGGAATACAGTCAGGCCCCTATAGCTCGATCGTTCTGCCCCGTATCATGTTATAGGGAAAGGCACTAGCCAAGTTTCTCTTTCCACTTCGTCTACGTAATAGTTGCGACGTGTCCTTGTCAGTATGACATCGTGAGGTATTCTGTGGCACTGAGCCTCTTGTGCCCGCTTTCGTTCGCGCTACGCTCATTTCACAGAACCGCTGGTTAGCGAGATGTGTAGATGGATCTTGTTTTCTTCAGCCGCATATATGTGCTGCCGACTCGGCTGATGATCTCACGAATGTAAGTGTGTGATATTTTTACATCTTGCGTCATTGCGTGCGACCATCACGTGCGCTTACTCATATTTCTGTCGCAATTTTTCGTGCCTGTGCACCACGTCGTATTCGCTATATTCGGGTTCAACTTTCAAAGGCAGAAACATTCCCATCTCAAATGTGGATGCGCACAAGGCTTCATCGATGAACGCGCTCTTTGAGAACGTCGCCGTGAACGCGAGCGGGACGATTTTTTTTAGTTGCAGCAGCAATCGGCGGCCGCGATCATCTCCTGCCTTTTGAAACCTCTCCTGTCTTCCAAGTCGTTTGCTCTGGTGTTTCGCGAACCGCCCTTGGTGTTTATTTGAGGCGTTTTATTAATGGACAGCCTACCAGGTATCCTCTGGCTCCCATTAGAACCACTGTCTCCGGCTAACAAAAAAAATTTAAAAATTGTAACTATGATCAGCTATTCTGTTACTTGTTTTTATTCACTACTTTTGTCGTTTGCTAAAATGCATAAGAAAGGAAAAAATGGAAGACATGGAAAACGACAAGGTTTATTCATCACTCTTCTACCGGTAGGGTCTACACCTATGGCTTGAACCATGTACACAAACTGTCACGGAAGCTTTTGCGTCGTGCTATTTCGATAAAAATGCAGTGCTATGCGCATTTATGTTGAAATACCGATCTCTTCAGCTCGATCTGTCCTTAAAATTGTGCAGCCATGATTCGTATATCTAGCCACAGGTGGCTAACGTCATTCTCACCTAATTAAGTGGTTGGCTTCATTATGTGCTATTTAATGATGGATGGATGGATGGATGGATGGATGGATGGATGGATGGATGGATGGATGGATGGATCGGATTGGATGGATGGATGGATGGATGGATGGATGGATGGATGGATGGATGGATGGATGGATGGATGGATGGATGGATGGATGGATGGATGGATGGATGGATGGATTGGATCGGACGGGATGGATCGGACGAGATGGATTGGATCGGATCGGACGGGATGGATTGGATGGGTGGATTGGATGGGTGGATTGGATGCGTGGATTGGATGGGTGGATTGGATGGGTGGATCGGATGGGTGGATCGGATGGGTGGATCGGATGGGTGGATTGGATGGGTGGATCGGATGGGTGGATCGGATGGGTGGATCGGATGGGTGGATCGGATGGGTGGATTGGATGGGTGGATCGGATGGGTGGATTGGATGGGTGGATCGGATGGGTGGATTGGATGGGTGGATTGGATGGGTGGATTGGATGGATTGGATCGGATGGATTGGATCGGATGGATTGGATCGGATGGATTGGATCGGATCGGATCGGACGGAATGGATTGGATTGGATTAGACGGGATGGATTGGATCGGATCGGACGGGATGGATCGGACGGGATGGATCCAAGGAGGATACATAAAACTTGCTGGAGTGGAAGGGACGCTGTGCGAGTGAAGCCAGCCGCCGCCATCTTGCCAGTGGCAAAAAGCGTGCTCAGTGCCATCGCGAGCTGCTGATTCCGTCCGTTCTCTTTTCACCTTGTCGGCATGTAACGACAAATGGTTTACATTGGTTGCCTCTTGCGTCGTTCACGGATGTGCCAACAGGTTGAAAAAAAGTTGTGGCCTCACATTCCACTTGTACGTACACGAAAACGTCTTCGACATAGCCATTCCGCGCTCGTTACTAAAGGGAGCTATAGCTGACGCGATCTAAGCGTGCAAAACATAACAGTCCGGATTTGTTTTACAGGTTTCTTAAAGATCCCGTAACGCGGAGCCTCTGGGAGTGGGCCGTTCGCCGTGAGAAGTCGAATGCGAAAGACTGAGATCATTTGGCTCTGTGCACTTCGCGCCAGAGTGCTTTGACCACCTCCTTGACATTGAAGGGAATCATGTGAAAGGGGGTTATGAAGTTGCATTGAAGACACTTCAACGTGACGAAGGGTTGTGGCTCGGAAATAAACTTACGAAAGTCCACGTTCAATGGGAAAAGCAAGAAAGTGAAGGTATGATATGCTGTACAACTGATCGAGTGCCTCAGTTGCCGATGCTTTGGACTTCTGCGAACAAAAGCTAAAGCTGCCGCAATTTAAGGGTGCCAGCACAAGATCTACGTTTATTAGAACTTTTGATCGCTTGTTTGACACCTTAAAACTCTAGGAACCCGCTGGCAAGGTCGTACAAAGCGCCCCTTCGGCAGGGGAACAAAGCATTCTAGAAGTCGTTTTTTTGCGGAGACTCAAGCGTACATAAACGGGCTGAGAGATCCGGCAGTGACAGAAGGACTGAAAAAAAAAACGAACTCATTGGTTTTTGGATACGCATGGCAAGCACGGAAAGAATGTTTGACAGACTTGTCAGCTAGGGTCAGCTGAAATACTTACTGACACACAAACTCAGTCAAAACTATGCCGAAAACTTCTTTGAATCAATACGTGGATGAGGCGGCCATAACCACAACCCAACAGCTTCGCAGTTTATGGCTGCGTACAAGCGTCTATTGGTTCAGACAGAAGTCACGTCTTCAAGTTCTGGACACTGCTCCCAAGATGTTTTCTCCGTATTAAATGCAACGACTCCTGCAGCCATGGTACATCCAAGAAGCAATCTCACTGACATGCGCAAGGCCCCAGTCCTGCAGCCCGATGATCACGACAATGCGCATCGCATTGACTAGCCCGAAAGCTTTTCTGTTTTTGTCGGTTCTGTGGCGCCATACATAGCAGGCTTCATTGTTCGAAAGGTCGAACTGCAACTACCTGTGAAGAGTGTATAGCAGCCATGCACTCAGATGAGCTGACACCTTTAATTAAATGTAAGAGGCGAGGTGGTCTTGTTTCACCGTCACGAGATGTCATTAGCCTCTGTAAAGAAGTCGAGGAATGAGGCGGCTACAGGCTGAAAGTGATTCCATCACAACGGTGAAGTCAAGAGCAAAACACCTCATCCTGAAAGTTCTATGAGCTTCCTCCTAAAAAACTGGTTCCATAAACTAGAGCAGCACGTCCTAGACTTTGATACGCTTGATAATAAGGTTTAAAGTTTGTGCAGACAAATCGCCGAACAATACGTAAAAGTGAGGATACAATACATGACGAAGGAAAAAAAAACCGAGAATCGGTCAAAAGTAAGGTGGGATCACTTTTGGCAAGGGCAATAATTTTCAACCACCAGTAGGGCACCTATGCTTTCGATGATGTGTTTGCTTTAGGCATCGCTATTTGATGCATATGCAATTTAATTGAGTTCTCTACATGCCACTTGGCTGCGTACAAGTCGCAATAAACATTTACAACCAGAATTACTTCTCTTCGTTGCTTTATATAAACACATGAGTCACTTCACCCGCAGCGCGATGAAGCATAAATTTGCAGCGCTCGGCTCTTTTCTGCCACTGGCAACATGGCCGCCGCACGCTCGGCGCGGCTTCACTCTCTCCCGTAGCGGCGCATAGGCGGCTTCCACTCCAGCAAGTTTTATGTGTCCTCATTGGATGGATCGGACGAGATGGATTGGATCGGATCGGACGGGATGGATCGGACGAGATGGATTGGATCGGATCGGACGGGATGGATTGGATCGGATCGGACGGGATGGATTGGATCGGATCGGACGGGATGGGTCGGACGAGATGGATGGATTGGATTGAATTATATTGTTTTCTTCGTTGTGCACAAGCTCCCCACTATAATGGCCCAGGTATACAAATACAATGTAGGTATGATAAATAAATGACTAACCTCTATTTCGGGGTATACTTATATTCTTTGTGGCGGGGAGAAGTCATAATAGTAATTGACTTTGCAGAACAATGTGTAGTTCTTCCACCACAAAGAGCGTCGTTCCAAGTTTTTTTTTTTTTTTCCAATTTCGCCAGTCTCTTTTCCCCGCAAGAGCCATGGTTTCGCGTCGACTGTTAGGGGTGACCAGACCACAGAGCTGTTCGCATTGTCCGCGTGGCCGTGTTTGCGCAGGCGAACCTAATTATCCAGCGAACGGCAGCTGGCGCCATTCGTGGTCATGTCGGCGGCCGGTTCCGCGTTTCTGTGCGAGTGAGCGTGATCCGGTCATCGGAGCGTTTCTTTTCTGTCTGTTGTCCATTCGCTCGTTTTGGAAATGTGCGTTGGTGCGCCGTCCTCTGACCGGGTCAAGGATCAGCACTGCGCGGTGTGCAGGAAACTCGCATTACAGGCTCGCTGAAAGCCACTCGGGAAAACGGGCAACAAGGGAATACGGAAAACGTGCGTTTTCGGAACGCCAGGCCTGCATCCGCTGCTTCAGCCTCCCGCGGTTGCTTGCTCCATACATAACAGTCGAATGAAGCAATTAGAGAAGTCCAACAAAAAAATTGTATTCAAAAACCCGACGTTTTGAAGCCAGGCCGCGGCTTCTTTCTCAAGGGTGAGAAATGCGGCGCTTATATACGCTTGCTCGCTTTGCATGAAAGGTTTGCCGCGATTGTCGCAAACCCCGGCAGTATAGGGGAAGGGCAGGGAGGGCAATGTCTTAGTGGAGCGGTTGATCGATGTTTCCCGCTGTCTGCTGAATGTGCCAGGATTCGAGGAGGAGGCAGCGGCGGCTGTTCGAAACGTCGGGTTTCTGAATACGATTTTTGGTAGGAGTTTTTTAATTGCCTCATTCCTATCCCAACCAGGCACACTTCTGCCAAATATTCACCTTTGAGAGTCGTATCATACAGGTTTACCTGTAGCTTTATTTCTTTATTCCAAGAGATATTGCAGTGCATGTGCGCGAACGTGGATATGCAATTAAAATGGTATTAAAGTGTTTAGTGAGTCACTTCATTGTGAACTTTGCAAGTAAGGCCCGTGTGCTCAGATTTGGGTGCACGTCAAAGAACCCCAGGTGGTCCAAATTTCCGAAGCCCTCCACTACGGCGTCTCTCCTAATCATATAATGGTTTGGGGACGTTAAACCTCACATATCAATCAACTTTTCAAGTATATTTTTCCGCAATATACAGAAAAGAATGTTCGCAGCACAGCCCTCATAACGCCCGGCGTTCTAGAATATCAAATTTAACATCTGTTTTTAGAAACACGGGTTGTGAAGACTCTCGTGCTGCATGTTCTTAGAATGCTCAGATTGTTGTTGTCGTATGTCCTCCGTGTAATCTGAACAGGGATAAAGAGCTATTGACAGAGGCCCTCCAGTTGCGAGGTCGGCCCTCTGAAAAGCCCTTTGGTACTTATGGCGTCCTCTGGGCCTGGCATGAGCAGCAGTCAATTGTTTACGCGCTTCCGTTTGGGATGAAACTAGTATAATCCAAGGAAATGTGAAATTATCGATATTATTAGAAATTTGAGACACGCCTCACTCTCACTAATCTAGCAATGCAAGGTTAAAAAAGCATCCATCTCAGCTGCAGCATGTGAGCCCAGCAACTGCTTTCGCCGTATCCTTTCGCCTAGACCCATGATTGCGGGTTTCCTGCTGTTTGACATCTGGGAATATATCCATATTTTATGGCGCGAGCCTTTCAGTCATGTATGAGGGTTCGCGTCTACGTTTACATAAACCGGCGTTGGTACAGAATAACGGCTGGCATTCACTTCCTGCTATCTCGCCGAGCGGCCATGTAGCCTGATCCCATTTTTGTACTTACGTAATGTCGCGCTTCTACCTGTCTCCGGCTGTCACAGCCGTCCAACGCTTGCTATTGCAGGCCTACATAATCGCCACGCTCTCCTCTTACGCCATGCATGGGTGCCCGGGCCGCTGCTTCCATTGCGCGTGCATAGATCGCTCGTTGTTGGGTGCCACTCGTGTTGCTACGGCAACTTGTAATCGAAAGCGTGGTGGCAACGCGGTTAGTCACGTCTATTGTTAGCGCTCCGGTGTCGTGGAAGGGACGGGCGGCATGGTGCGATGGCGTGCGGCGGGCAACCTTGAAAGCTGCGTGCCTGGGTGCATCGCTGAAGTGCGCTCTGGGCTCCGCCTGAATTGCGCAACGGGCCGCTGCTCTGCTGGCACGATTGGCAAGAACCACTGCTGGCGGCACGCGATTTGGCTTCGTGCACAGTCGAGCCCAAAACTGCTAAGGCCTAGCTCATCTAGTGCACGGATTGCAAACGCGTCAGTGTACAAAGTGCACCCTCGCTTAAGCTGAAACGTGACAGTCATCACACATTGTGTAGTGGTGTCATGGTTCGGACACTTAACTTAAGCGGCCACAGCGCGAAGGGAAAGTACTTAAGAGGCGATGCCATCGAGAAAATGACGCATGAGGAGTGTTCTCGTGTCATCCCACCTTGTCCTTTTCCGTTTCGTTCATGCTATGATGACATTCATGCGTGCCAACGCGCAGCGACGGACAGCGTGGGCGTAGCAGCAATGTTTAACCAAGTCCGACACTGGTAGAACAGTGCTACTGTTTCCGAGGTCGTAACAGCTGTTCTTAAAAGAAAAAAAAAGACAATACACATAAGCATCTGCTTATATGTACAGGGGAACCTCGTTAAGGATACAACACGTGTTTACGAAACACCTTTTTATTCTCGGTCCCTTTATTTCTTGCTAGCCGCTTGAGGCATTTATCTTGAAAGCACTCACTTTGTTAAGTTTACATGCTAAATATCCGCTGCGAAAGTAATTAATCTCGAACGTGAACCGCCTAGTCGTCGTTCGAAACCTGCGCGACAATGTGAAATGGCGCGAAAGCTGCATGCGACAGTGTAAAATATGAGTCTAACAAATAAAGAGGAATGTAGAATGAAAGAGACCTCAGTGTGCTTTTTCAGCAGGGTCATGGCAAATCGTGCTAAAATTTGTCAACACTACTTATTGCTCTCACGATGGTTGACAAGCTGAAAGTCCGTACTTTTGTTTAGTATAACCCCCCCCCCCCCCCCAAAAAAAAAAGAAGCGAACAAAAGAAGATAACCCATTATTAACCAGCTATTGCAACACTACAGTGTTTTTTTTTTTTCATAATGACGTCTGCTTCTTGTTTGATACCTAAAACACAAAAGAAGGTTGCATAAAAGAAATGAAAAAAAATGCGGAGAGAGGAAACACTAACTGTGCACCTTGCAGGTATGCTACAACCGTGAAGCGCACAGCTGCACATAAGCCTCAAAATGTGCCTGCGGAATTTCGAAGGGACACGCCACATGGCAATAACCTCATCAATTACAGAATAGTAAAGTGTTAATAATTTCACAACAAAATACTCTCGATTGCTCGACAAGTATAAGGAGAACACCGGGCCACTAGCAACAGGTATATTCTTGGTGGTTTGCAAAAAAAAATTTTACTTGAAAGTTGGCGCTTGTCCTCGTTGTCCCCTTCGTCCACTGTCCACTTTCTTTGTGCTTCAGCTTTAAAAATATGGAATGTCAACTAGCCCGCTCCCACAGCTTGCGCCACTACAGCAATTTTTCTACCTGTTCAAGCAGTGTAGTGCAGCTTTCGTTAATACATTTGATGTATGCACGTCGTGTAGTCGCGATTTCATGGATACATCTTGGGACAAAGACCTTGCTTTCTTGTGCGAGCTGAGAAGAGCATGTATATGTTTGGGTATACACATAAACAAACATTTATGCTTACTAACCTTGTTTATTTGCTCTGTTGTGGGCAAGATACTTCTTATCCGCCTGATCTCGGCCAAGCCTCACTAAACAAATGTGCACGCGAAGCAAAAAAAGCGAGGTTCTCTGGCTTCCATCAATCGAGGATAGCTCGGCAGCTGCGTTTGCTGCGACAGTAGCTGACTATGTGGCTTTTCAATATTGGCTGCGTGATTCGTTTACCTCGTATAGAAAGCTGCCTCTCGTAACGCACACGTGACAATCGGATCGTTTCCGGGCTCTTTTTTTTTTTTTGCTACTAAACGTTGCTAGAACTAACACTTCTAGTGATGTACGTAAGCAGGGCGAGGTATCTATGTGCATAAAGTATGAATAACTGAGGGATAAAAACGAGATGAAGAAATGTATGGTTGAAGAAAGAGAGGGAGATAAGAAACAATATCTGGAGCTTTGTGTCCCACAACCACGATATTATTATGGGAAACGCCGTTGTGAAGGACTCCGCGGCTATCTGTCATCTGGTGTTCTTTTAACGTGCACTGGCGTGGCACAGTGCATGGGCCTCTGGCATTTCATTTCCACTGAAATGTCACCACCGTGACCGGAATCGAACCTGGGACCTTCAGGTCAGCAGCCGAGCATCGTAGCTAGTACTCCTCCACGCGGATGAAAAGAGGGTGGACGAAAACGTAACAGAGACGATTAACAAGTTCATTGAAATTCTTGAAGCATTGTGCTACATATTCAAGAGGCGTGGTTGTTGCCATCAAGGAAATACTCGCTCGAGTAAAAAGTGTCTGTCCAGGGGATTGTGCGTCATGCATAGACTATATATAGATAAATGCGTCAGTCCGCTAGCACGGTTTCCTTGTGTAAACACTCCATAGATTGAGCGTTCAAGGAATGTTATCGTCAGCGACGGCTCGGCAGGGTTGTAGTAACCGCGCTTCGTCAGCGTCTGCGAACGGTTGGGTGCGGCCCATGTGGAGACAGCACTTCATCCGTCTAGTGTTCATCCAAGCGATATCTTCAAGCTTATTTTCCACTGAGTATGTGGGGTGTTGGAGATACAGGGGGCCGTAATAATAAATCTTTTTTTATTTCCCAGAAAATGTTCTCTCTTCTTTTTTCATTCGTAAAGTCGGTTACACTGTGACCTGTCGCGTGTACCGTTCGTCGTGACATGCATTTTTCTTCTTCTCTTCTTCTCTTCGAACGTACTGCGCAGCTTTCCCCACTCTTTCATCGCACTCATATCCAAGTAGAACTTGGATAGCCGTAGTTATAGTGATTGAAATTTCGCCTTGTCCCTAAAATTTCTTCCTCTAAGTCAATCAGAGAAGACGCTAACATAGTTTCTGTCAATAGAAGCAAGCAACAAGGCGAGCAGCATGGAATAGCGACCTGTGGTCGTATTTTCTATCATTTAATTTCATTTTTATTGTTTTTTCCTTTCGTCTCTCACTGACTAAAACGTTTTCCTCGAATGGTGCTGTTGTCACTGGCATCAGCACCGTTACGCCGCCTGATAAGGAAATAGCAGTGGAAGATAAACATGCAATATTTCACGATGGCTTGTAAATCTTACTCGTAGCCAAAGCTGCAGCCCCGACGGGATATTGCACCGTGAAAGTGTGCAACCTATTTCCAGTTATCGAGCGTTGCCAACCCGATAACCCGGGGAGCATGTTCTGTTATTTTTTATTTACTTTTTTTGCCTGCGGAAATCACATTGCTGACACTCGGCATATAAAACTGGCAAATGATAGCGTTATCGTTTTTTTTCCAGGACGCCTAATGATAGCGAATCTCTAAGCAATAAAAAGCAAATGCTTTTCTAGCGACTTCATCCATAAAGTTCAGTTCATGTCTATTGCAATATAAAGGGGCTTTTTCGCGCAATTTTCCACTGCAGCTCATTTCTTGAAGTCCCCTTAACTTACTTGAAAAAAAAATAACTTTATGCATTTCGCTTATCCGTGATGCCAGTGCATCTTTTCCAGCGTAATAGTCCGCTTTGGTAGAACAGTGGGTATATGATGCTCGGCGGCTGAGCCGAAGGTCGTGGGTTTGATACCAGCCGTGGCGATTGCATTTTTATGGAGGGGAAACGTTAGGTACCCGTGTGCTGTGCGATGGCAGTGCACGTTAGAGAACACCAGATGGCCCAAACTTCCGGAGCCCTCAGTGAGGGCGTCTTTCATAACTGTATCGTGTTTTATAACTATATCATAACTATATCTTTCGTAACTATATCGTTTTTCGATTATCAGTAATCGAAAACTTAAGATAAAATGAACTGAAACCTTGGTAAAATATCATTTCGACCTATTCATGCTGTGTGAGATAGGCGTCTCCTTTCTTGGAATGATTTTAGGCTGACGTTGTCTATTGGCTCAATAAGTACGAATGCACAAAAAAGCGTCATTTTTAAAAAATAAATAAACAATGGAATAAATAATGAAATAAATAAACAAGTCTCCTCTATTACAAAGCTCGAACGTTTACGTGTGAATATTACACCGCGAAACAAAAAAGTGCTTACAAAGGTACTAAATTTGTGAAATGACCAGTGACGTCAAACGTTTGCTCCTGCAGGTGTTCGGGACCATCTGCCTCGGTCTTATGCTGCACTACACCAAGCACAGCAAGGTGGACTTGTATGGCATGCCGGGCCATGAGCTCTACTTTCTGCTAGTGGCGTTCGGCTGCCTGCTCTGCACCTTCCTGTTGCTGGTCTCTTCCTGCTGGTCCTTCACATCGTCGTCGCTCCTGTCGCGCACCTCCTTTGTGAGTGTCACCACGTCAGTGCTGTGGTTTTGCTTCCGCCATATTTGCTACCGTGAATGAAGCGGGAAAAGTTTCGCCTATAGTGAAAGATGACATTTCGTACTGAAGGAAAGATGTGTAAGTCGATGAAACGTGTCATCGTACGATCTCCTCGAGTTGCTCTTAGCGACGCTTCCCGTACTGAGAACGGAGGACGTTCAGCGCCTATGTCGAACCAGGGGGCGTCTGGCGATGACAATGCAGTTTTGCAGATATAGTTAGCGCGTTGGAAATGCTTCCTCTTGAAGATCGGCCGCTTTTTTGTTCCTTATTGACCCTATTTATGACCATTTAGCTGTAATGAGGCTGCGATCTTAACCATGCTGAAGCCGCAGGCCACCAAACCGAGGTGAGCGCCAGACCCTTGAGACGGTCGGCCCGTACCCGCATGAACGCTTACCGAACTTGCCACCGATTCTGTAACACGAGCTCGTCACTATGCAGATGGTAGCTGCAGACCTTGATAGTAGTGGCGTTCCCATACTTTCACAATGCTGACATCTAGAGTTGTGCACGGGTCGCTTTTTTGAGCCGTAGACAGGTCCAGGACCGCTGATTGAGTCGAAGGCTCGACCGAGGCCGAAACTAAAAGGTTGCAAGCCCGCCCGTCCCAGCCCGGCGTACGTAGAAAAGCAAAAACCCAAGCCCGACCCAGTCCACCCGACATTATGAAGGCTTGTTGGAGGGGAAGATGTTTTTCGATGATGTGTTATTTTAGTCAACATATGAAATTGAAAACATAGACATGACAGGTGCAATTAACAGTGATTACAAGTTGTAGTTGAAAAGGAAGAAGCTGTTCAGTGATTCGAGCTTTAGTGCACGAAGTGTGGCGCTATACATGACAGGTGCAATTAACAGCGATTACAAGTTGTAGTTTAAAAGGAAGAAGCTGTTCAGCGATTCGAGCTTTAGTGCACCAAGTGTGGTGCTATACGGGATCAGATATTCCACCAAACGGAAATTATGTTCACTACTCGCACTGGTAGCCGAAGTTGCTAATAAATTTATCGCAAGTATACCAAGCTTGGGATATTTAGACTTGTTGTCTTCTAGAAGGGAAGTATATTTCAAACGCTGTACGAAGGATGATTTAATGGTTAGATATTCACAAACCTCATCTGGCGTGCTCATTGTGGTCTGCTGTAAAGCGATTCCGGCTAAATATCTATATTTTTGTCATCATTCCAGCTTTGCACTTGGCCTCGGCCAGCTGGCCCGGGCAGGGCGAAAGAAAGTGTCGGCCTGCCCGAGTCCAGCCCTCCCAGGCAGGGCGCTGAAATTCAGGCTACCCGTGCATACATCGAAGGCGTCCTATAATGCAAGTTAGTCGTTGGGGGACTGAGTAACGTTATGAATGCTATATCGTAAAATTTTCGCAAGAAGTGAACTATAGTCACACAGATTGATTTTTCTGTAATGTAGCCATTCTTCGTTAGTAAAATCAGTACAACTGAATGATTGATTGATTCATTCGTTCGTTCATTGATCTTGCGCACATTCGCAGGAGATTCTGTTCCACCTGGTGGCGTGCGCCCTGTACCTGGCGGCTGGTATCACGCTGCTGACCAAAACGCTCGACTATCACCGTAACTTCCGTGGCGAGCAGTACGACGCCCGCATAGCGGCCGCCGTAAGTACATGCCGTACCGCCGTTAACACTGCTTGCATATCTCTAAACACTGATGACGCTGATTCCCTCTCTGGCAGAGTGTTTACATTAAGAGTAGGCGTCATGCTTCTTTGGTGATTGATTTCAGGAATATGTTGAATGAGAACGACGAGAAAGGATCAGGGAGGCACAGTGGCCGATGCCTTCCTACGGGCATAATAGGAATTCGCACGTGTATCACTGCAAGTTACAAAGCGGTGACAGATAGCTTGTGAACTATTTGACATGTTACGCTTATTTTGCGAACACATTTGCGGAGAAGGGGGGGGGGGGGGGGGGGCTGGTTGTGCAGTTGTTGCGTAGTGTGTTGGCACATCTGACAGGTTTTATAGGATAAAGCTAGATGCGCAGCTTTTATAATGCGTGTTGTCAATATAGTTCTTACTTAGCAGCGTATTATTTTGGCGTTTTGCCCCTCTAGAACAGCCACCACGTTCAATTTTTTTTTACATGTGGCTCGCTGCATTGAGTGAGCGATCCGCTCTGATGTCGTCTTTGCTTCGCAGGTTTTCGGCATCATGAACGGGGCCCTGTACTTGGTCGGCGCCGTCCTGTCGTTCCGGATCTTCCGACAGGGCTGACCATGCTCGGCTGGTCTGGGTGTGGCCCGATTGCCACGAGCTTCTCTTGGCTTTGACGTTAAACGCACTAGCCGCTCTCTGTTCACTCATACTCATCTTAGCATCATTGTTGCTCTGTGTACCCGAGCATGGCGGAGTCATTCTCGTCTCCGCGTATGTGTCATGTATCGTTTGTGCTTAGAGGCCAGTTTGCGGGCACGTGTTTGTGCTGCACATTTTAGAACGCACAGCGTCCTCGCGGCACTCGGTGTCGTCGTTGTCGTCTTTTTTTGTCGTGTTCGATGATAAAAAAGGAGGCTTCCTTGTTTTTCATCGGCTCACTGAGTCGCTCGTACACGCACACACACACACAGACAATGTTCTGTTTCGGTGTTCACTGCCAGTTACTAATTAAGTTACTAATTTTGGTGCAACTTGAAGTTGAAAGTCATTAGGAGTTGACTGTTGAAGTGTATGCAACCCAGCGATGTCCTGTTCATGCCACGAAACAAGATGGCAGAGCGCTCTACGTCCCCCTGGTGCTTAAAAGTGCCAAAGTTGTACGCTCTGTGCTAAACGCCCAATCAGGTAGACGTTAATACTTCATCACGCACAAGTGTTAGCCGAACTGTAAAAATCATTTTTGCAATGACAAAAAATGTATAGAACATTGGGTGTACCCTATCAGAAGGCAACCGAAACAGTGTAATATCTACAACACACAGCATGCAATAAGGCAATAGACCCATATGCCTGCAGCGAGCACAGGTGTGCTTAGTGTTTTGCTTGTGTTGCAGAGGTTATCCGTACGTTCTTTGCCTGTAGTGCCTCTCCTGTTTTCTGCAGCACTTTTTTAGCGAGGTTTTGTTGTTGTTTCTTTCACGCAATATTAAAAGAAAGTAGATTTAACTCTTGAATTCACTAGCTATCTCCTTGTTGCCACCGACTTTTGGTGCAATCAAAGACCGAAGGTGGCCAAACAGGTAAAAGGAAAGAAAAGAGAAAGAAACCGTGCGTGTATTGAGAATAGGGTTAAGAAATAAAACAAGCCGTATAAAAAATGTCTGACAGAGTTTTCGACCTCTTGATCTCTCAAGTTCTTATCACAGTTTTCTTTTTAAATATTTCTAGAAATACTTGGGGTACGTTGCACGGATGTGAGAACTCGTTTCTAATTTTTTTGCATGGCCGTCTGACACAATGAAGTTGCGCACATTGGAGACAATGGCAATTAACTGGCAGAAGATAGCGCGAGCAATTCCGCACTTTTTATTATCACTCCATGGCATGCAGTGACAATGACTGATGTGACACAACGTACATGAACTCTGCTCTTATTGCTGCGCAAAACTGGAAAGGCAACGCTTGATAATTACTATTGTTGTTCTTGTCAAAACGATTTTGTTCTGAAAGCCCGTATGGCATGCGCCTAAAAATGTGTTATGTTAGGTCACTCATGCAAGCAAAATTTGTCGCGTTTCGTGCCTTCCATCTGCCAAGCGACGGACGTTATTGAAAGGAAAGAAAAACAAAGAAAAAAATCTCAGATGAATACGTGTTTAGCAACTAAACTGCCTTCTATACAGTCACCTTGGTAACTTAAAGCATTTCGCGCTTGTTGTTTACCGCTTTTCGTAGACAAATGATGGCGCACCAGTACTTGCCGTTGGCCAAAGTCCGTCCACGCGTAAAGCACTGCCTGATTCGAAGGTGCATTCGCCGCTCTGGTTATCATAGTAGATGTATCTGTGCCACGGGCCTGTTACTGGTTGTGATCTCTGTGTCATTGCGAAGAAGGCGGCACCGATTCGAAAGAGACAGGCAGAATGTGATTTACGGCAATCGTTTTATAGGCGGTTTTGTGGCGTTTGGGGTCGCGCAGAAACTTGCCCACTCAATTTTACGCGCTTGTAGTGTGTTCGCTCCCCCCCCCTCTTTTTTTTTTTTTGCTAAATATGTTGCGATAAGTTGCGGCTGATGCTTAGCCGAACTGTTAAATTTTCACCAGCTATTGAAAAAAAAAACTTTCCACGTCGAAGTACAAGGTTTGCACCTTCGAATATATACTGAAAAAATGAGTTCGACATGAAGCTGAGCCATTTGGGTCAGTTTCAGCGAAATGATAAAAAGGTGGTTCAGTTGGTAGTTCATATTCTTTCAGCGCACAGTTATTTGTCAGCCGGCCTAGCGTAACTTGATAACGGGTCTTACTGCACAGTAGATGGAGAATAATTGCAGCTGTGAGAAAATTCTGCGACAGCGCACAAGAAAATCTCTTAAGAAAGTGACTTATGCAGTGGATACAAAAGATTAAGAAAGAAAAACACTTCACTAGACTTTAGTGGTGCTATTCTTAACATGACAAGAAAAAGAAAGCAAATCTAATGAGAATGGAGCTTTTCGAAGAAGAAAAGTGTTACCCATGGCCGAAAGGTTGTTTTTTTTTTTTTTTTGTCGCGCGTCCACTTCACATCCACCTGGTCCTAGCATACATCTTAACAGACAGTACTAAATGTGTAGTACATGGCGATGGTGTACTTTGCTTTGATTAAAAGCCAAAGCTAGCGGTGCTGCATTCTTTTTTAGACAGCCTAACGTGGACAATCAGGATGCGCCTATCGATTGAAGCAATCTCGGAATTAGAAGCTTCAGAACTTCGGCAGACGAACAGCTGTGATTATACAACTGACGAATGTAGTCCACAATAATTATATTCTGCGCAATAAACGTTTTAATGGGCTCTACGTCTTTAGCAGTCATTGCGTTGTGAGTTTCTGCACCGTCCCGCTTTTACATCCCTATTTCCCATCGCCATCCCCGTTGTGAGAAAAAAAAGAAAGACACGCGTTGGCCAATATATGTATATTTCTTGTGTGTTTTCATGTAGCGAACAGTAACCGACGCATACCTTGTATCCGCACACTATATAGGGTGCAACCACGTGTACAAGCTTTCGTCGACCTCTCGTGTATCGCCGATGTGCCTAATAAACTTTGACGTGTTATCTGCCTGTCTCCTCCTTCTTATTCTCTGCTCGGGCTTTTCTTTTCTGAGGGAACCCGGAGCAGTGTTGTTATTCCTTCCTGTTGCCGCGAATAGGACGCAGCCTCGGCGGTCAGCGAAGAGTGCATTGCACAGCTGTCCGCGTCGCTTGGAGTCGACCGTCACGCACCGCCCTTGACTGGCTTCTCGGCGTGTTCTACATCGTGCCCCTTGTTTGTATTTCGTTCAGCACAACCTACAAGCCGCTGTGTCTCCCCCCCCCCCTTTTTTTTTCTGCACCCCAGAGACGCCAGTCTCGCTGCTGTGGGGAGCTCATTGAACTGCCCTCGTAACCAATGGAATCAATTTTTAGCATCTGGCAGACAGACCTGTTCTTTCGGCTTCGTGTACATATCCCGCGTAAGCGCGGCATCTTAGCGGCGGGGTGGACGCGCCTACGAGTCGCTTGTGCAGTATGTATACCGAACACTAACGGTGCCGCGGTGGCTCACGTGAAATCTCAATGCCACAAGATATTTGCCCGCGGCCCAGGGCGATTCGTCTTCGGAGCGCGCGGCGCAACAAGTGGTGAAGCCAGCGTAATAGGGTTTGTTTGTGTTAAACGCTGGAGAAAATTCGTTTTCGTTCCTCTAAAATGCTACGTTGTGGTCTTCGGTGCTCCGTAGAGTTTTCTAAAATGCACACCACATAGTTTCCTTAGATTAACTAGAGCGGACTATGGCGCTGCGATCGTTCAGCCACCATTGGAATGGTGAATAGCACACACAAGGGGGTGATCACGAGAACACCCAAACGTAAGTAGATTAGATAGATAGATAGATAGATAGATAGATAGATAGATAGATAGATAGATAGATAGATAGATAGATAGATAGATAGATAGATAGATAGATAGATAGATAGATAGATAGATAGATAGATAGATAGATAGATAGATAGATAGATAGATAGATAGATAGATAGATAGATAGATAGATAGATAGATAGGCGCCGAAATGGCTTGCAGTACGCAAAAAATGATTCGCATTTAAAAGAGTGGTTCAGGAAGAGAGCACTGATACCTGCGTAGCATGCTATATTAAGTGTGGAGCATGTAGTATCGCCAGCATGAGGGCACCAAGTCGCAGCGAGCGTCACAACAGGGGTGATCTGTACAATATCGGAGCGATAAAAGCAGGGTACAGAGAAAAATAAAGAGTGGACCACACTGAAGAAAGCTTGCATAAACATAAATCGCAGAATGAAGATGTTCATAAGTAACCTTTGAAGAGAGAGAAACAGAGAGAGAAGTTTTAATGAGATAAAGAAAAATAATGTGAGCATCACCCTAGCGTAATTCACTCCAAGCTATATATGTAAAGATGGGATTCGTAGGAAGGACAGATTTCCAGAAAATGGGAAGGTGATATATTAAAGTATGCCTAAATATATGACCATGGTATCTCTCGCAGACTTTGTGGTTATTGTGTGACTTGAGCGTGCATACTTCGCGGCCTATGGAAAATGGAAGAGCAGGGTTCTAGTGGAGGGTATAGTCAGAAAATCTGTCGATTGCACATGCGATTTACATTACTATTTTTGTCATATAGGAAGGGCGGAAGGAAAGGAAGAAAAAAAGGCATAAAGCTCGACCAGAAAAGTGTCCGGCTGGTTTCGCTATTCTGGGAGAATGGCAAAGATGAGCATAAATGAGAAAAAGGGGAAGAAGCGAAAGAAGGAAATGATCAGTGAAATCGCTGACGCCTTCTATTGCACTATGGGTTTGAGGCGTTCGCACAAGCCTGTCGTTCTCAAGAAGCCAAATAGTGTTTCCCTGCCTTGTGCGCCGTCGAGCGAGGCTGACGGTCTCTGAGCAGCACCAGCACAGAGAAGGACCGATCGTTCCGTCATGGCAACGCGTCAGAAAGTGTTTGTCTTTCAGAGATAAAGCGAGGTCAGTAACATGCTTTCGACGGTGCCGCAGTCCTTATGGGAGCCTGTTTTAAAGACGATATTGTGTCTGTCTGTCTGTCCACCCTTAACGATACCCCAAATGGCACCAAACAATACCCAAAACGGCCGACCTCATCCGCAGCGCCCACCAATATTGCTCGAGGTTTAGTGTTCATAGTTGTGCGATTGTCAATTAAAAAGCAATTATTGCGAATATCTGTGTCATTATAGCAACACGTCAATATTCTGCATGTGTGTCTTTTTACTAGAAAAAGCATACATAAGTAATTTTAAGGACCGTAGCGTTTATCACGTTGCGCTGAGAATGCAACGCTTGCACGAAAAGGCAAGTGTTCCCAACGCTTTGCTAAGACGACACGGTGGTGGCACCTACCTGTCGCCTTGCGTTCTACACTTTATCGCCTCCGAGACGGGTGCGCACACCACGTGCTTCGTTTTCCAAGATGACTGTCAGATAGCGCTCATGTCTCACGTGTGACGTGACTTGATGCACTCGTTCGCCTCCACTGCACGCTTGGAGCACTCTAACACAGCGCCTCCAGAATACCAATCACCAATTTTCTTGCGCAGAACATCAAATATACGTTTTTGTTCACTCTCTCCAGACGCGAGACTATCGTCTTTTGACGACATTTGCAGTGTTACATGCAGATACGGGGTCAGTGTTTTCAAAGGAGTTACTTTATAGGAGTTAAAAATACTTGTCACAGCATCATTGAGGATAAAGCTCGACAATGGCACCTCGCAGCCCTCACGTTTTGCACGTTGAGGCTCGAACTATATATCTTTTGAAGAATCAACAGCTCCGATAGCGAGTCTTCGTGTCTCTGGGCACATCCAGAGATTAAAAACCTTTTCAACAGATAAAGGACGTCTATGCAGAGCTGACTGCAAAGGCTGCGCTCAGCCTCTTGTTTACGCTGATGCTCGATGCTCGTATGTACTATATGCACGATACTTGCAGACGCTGGTGACCGTCGGTTTCACGCAGTCCGAATGAGACAACTATAGCAAAGGTGTTATTTGTTAACAGGGGAATACTGGCATGTGACAACGAAGAAATAATTTTTCTCAGCGACCACTGCACAGATATTGACGAAACTTGCCACATAAAAAGTGAAAAGATAATTCCTAATGGCTTCACGAATATGCCTTGAATTAAACGCATACTGCAAACACTCATGCTCGAAAAATTACGAAAATTTTAAAAGCTCTTGACACTGTAATTACAACTCTTTATTTCGGCGATAAAAAATATTAGGGTAGCTGCGCACTGAGAGTTTCAAGCAGGGTTGCCGTTGGTGGCTACTTTCCGACCCCGTCTGGTGACAAAAATTTCATGTTGGTGCCATGAATACTTTCTGGCTGTTTTGAACTTATATTTCGGTGCATTTACTGGTCACTTCTCCGTTTTGTTTGAAGATAAAACAGAATGCAGGTCTAAGTATTAATGGTTATTTGAAAGCTTTTTCCGCCGAGTTGGCCTATATGCGCGCACAAGCTATTGTCCCGCCTGCGGGCTAGTGCGCCTAAAGGCACCCAAAGAGCATGCCTCCGTTTAGACGAAGGTACGCGTGCATGCCAGGAAACACGTGAATATATAGCCCACTGCTGATTCCCGAATCCCTTGGTGAAACACTGCGGCATCAATGAGATATCAGCAGCAAAATGAAGCTGTATCGGTCATCTTCGATCACATTTCGCTGTTTGAAGATGTACTGATATTATTGTAACTCTATACCAAACACAGTCTACGGCTTCAAGGAAGAAAAAAAACAACGTTTGAGGATCATTCTGTGTGGTTAGCCCAAATCGCAAGAACTCCTTTGTAGACAATCTTATTATTACAAAAGAGGTAAACTGTCGAATATGCAGGGGCACTGAAAGTATTTAGTATTTGCAAATCACCTATGGCTTGGAGACCGAGCAGGAGAAAAAATATTGTGCTCGTTATACACCGTTCTTAAGTTGTTCAAAAATAATATTTACTGTTGAATGCTAATAACGATATACGTAATATGATTTTTTTCCTTGTTGTGCTACAAATTTGGCACAAAAATAAATGCGATGGGCACTTTGGCTACTTTGACCTGACGTTTCACTCATTTTCAAATATGTCCACCGGCAACCCTGCTGCCAAGCCCGATGAAACAGTGGAGCTGGGTCGCCTTCCTTATTATATCGGCCAGACGTATACCCTATAGAGATTATATAGAGACAGTTAAGCGTAGATATAGCAGCATGAGCATAGAAGAATGGAAGTTAAGCTTGGAAAAGCCAAGTTGAGCTTATAAGCCATGCTGTGGCTTTTTCTATCTCTTTCAATATCTCTATTTTTTTGTTTTTCTGTTATATCTCTCTGTTTCTTTTTTTTATCGCATTCTAATTCTTTAACATTTTCTAGTTTTCTCGCCCATAGCAACGTAATCGCATGGTTCCCTTAAATGTTTATTCTGCTCAGCGTGCTTAGATAACCGAATGGTTACGACACTCGCCTTCCCACCATGGGCACCCGCGTTCGAATCCCGCCTCGCCAAAAAATTTATTTTGTTTTGTTTATTTCTTCTCCTCTCCATTTATCTCCTCCGCCTCTTCTTCATCCTATGCGTTGCTAGGCGATGCATGGTGACATCATCCCTCAGCGAGGTATTTCTGCGCACATCGAACGGCCTTACCACCAGATTAAACAGCGTTGCTGTTAAAAAAAAGATGTCATTTAGAAAACTACACCCAAAGCGATGCATCATGTGCTATACGCACCACTCTGTAATATTTAGGAAACCTGCGATTCGGCCTTTGCAAAAGCATGGCGAAAAATGGAAAAGCAATGTAGACTGTAAACTTCCGTGTCACATTTGTCCACTTTGTATCCTCTCGCAGATGCAGTTTTGCAAATCCTTGACGTCAACTTCCTGTTACGGATTCATAGAAATTTAGCTAGCTATTTTTATCCAACTTTTGAACAACAAAGCTGAAGCCTCAAATCAGAGGTAAGTTTTCTATTAATCCCAGAAAATGAAAAAAAAAAGATTGCGAGAACAATTTTCATTCAAACTGGCTCAATAGTTTCCTCGTGTACATATAGGCATTTTGCATATATTTGGACATCAAAATCAACATTACTAATACGACCCACTGGATCACTGGACTTGGACCAAAGGTAGGATCATTGAGTTGTCGCTCGTGTATACATTAGTCGAGTCAACATAAAGAGGCTATAGACAGCGCGATTTCCGCGGATGCGAGGTGCTGTGAAAAATACAACCTAGGCTATTTTCTTTTTTTCTTTTTTTTCTCCCAAATATAAATGGTTACCGTTCTGGTTTTATCTTGCCTTTACATTGTCGTAAGAAGCAAAAGAAAAGGTTCCGGCTGCTCCGCAGTTTCGTGCAGTATGCATGGACAGTCAGCGACATTAGACAGGGATGGACAGTCTGGGACCTTAGTCAGGCAGAGGTAATCTGCCTTTAGTCCCTTCAACCTAGGCAATCATTGTTTTTGTCTGAATAAACACTGAATGAATGAATGAATGAATGAATGAAAAAAAGGTAATTTAAACCATACCATTATCTTGTTATATCAAAAAATAATAATAATAATTATCGTCTTCCAGTAGTGGGAGGCCAAGATCGTCCTCGAGGACCTGGAAGTCCATGCGACAACTCGCCGCCAGAGCCAAGAGGGCAGTCGAAGCCAGAGGGTTCCTGGACTAGGGAACCATCCCACCTTAGGGTGACAACGGGCCTCGCTTGGAACACTGTTTTCTAAATAATCGTTTATTTCTCTCTCTCTTCTAGTACGTAATATAGCACCAAATATTTTTTTTCAAGCACGAGCAGAATGAAACCAATCTCAAGGAGAAAACATTTGGGTACAAATTTTTGTTCCATTGGGCGCAGTGTTTTCCGGTAGCCCGTGGTTGGCAGATGCAAACTATCGCAACATGACAGCTTTTTATTTTCCCACCTAGTGCTTTCGCTGGACTAGCTGGGCAGTCGTTCCTAGTACAACATTTATGACATCTGTGCAGGCTACTCCTCACCTCTGCAGTAAACGGTGCCCAGCGGCGTGGTGCGCTTCATGTGGTGCGTATCTTTAGAAGACCAGTGAGGAGGTTCATGGTGCACGAATAAAGTACTTATTACACAGCGTAGACAGTCTGCTAAACCACGTCCAGACACTTTTGGGACCATGCGCACCGTATATTTTCGTATTCAATTGATAAATACTGTATACAGCGCAAGAAAACAAGGACAAAGGCAAGGGTGACACGAGACGTGCAGGGCTAGTCATCGCCTTCATCCAACAGCTATGATGGACGGGACAACGGCAACAGGCATCGCTAACCACAGAAACAGAGCACGGACACAACAGTATCATCTCATATGGCAATGGAATCCTAACGGCCAAGGGAGAAAAGGATCGTTACAACAGCACATAGAGCAAAGCACCAAAAAACCCGACGTTATAACATTGCAAGAAATGCACATTGAAACTCCACCAACGCTACCGGGGTACAAATCCTTTGCGAAGCCTCCCCCCCCCCCCCCCCCCAATGCATGAACAGCTGGAAAAGGCGCAGGACAGGGGGTCTGCACCTTGGTAAAGAAGAATCTAAGCTCAATGAATGACGACCTGCTACCCATTGGAGCCATATCACACCATGGTCGAAATCGTCACCGGAAAGCACAAGCGCCATGAAAGCACTTTTATAATCAACGCAAAAAATAAAAATGGCGTTCGCGAACGGTCGCTGTCCGCGGGCCTTCAGAAAGGCATTGTCGCCATCCACAATCTTACCACAGTCGCGTTGTTGGCGATCAAGGCTTGAGCGGCTACGGCAAAAGTGTTTTAGGGGCGAAGCTCCTTAGGGCGTAGGTCTGTCCATCCTCCGATGGTGTATGTAGCCACCGGTGGCATATGTCCGAAAGAGTGGTTCTTCGAATGTCCGCTGGATGGTGGCACTTGGATATGATGAATGCATGATGAAAAGATGTGAGATGGCTGTACTTGGAGTGTTCACTAGATAGACGGACGGACTGACGGCTGCACAGACAGACAGAAGGGTGGACGCACGGATTGACGGACAGACATACAGAGGGACGGCCGCACGAACAGACACACGGATGGAAGGATCAACAGACAGAAGAACGGACGTACGGATGGACGCATGGAGGGACGCACGGAGGGACGCATGGATGGACGAATGGACGGATGGAAGCAAGAATGAATGGGCGGACGAAAGCACGGATGGACTGACGAACGCTTCACCCCACCAATCATCACTCACTCCGTAGATATGCTGAGATTTTTTTTTATTTTGCTCGGCACACGGGAACTGGCATGGAGATATATGATCGCGTCAGCAGAGAAAGGGGCTAAAGCTGCGGCAAGCAGTAGCTTCATTTTGCGCATCCGCTATGCATTAATTTGCCTTAGTGAGCCAGCTTTATTTAGTAGCAGATGCGGGTTCAGTAGTTTCGTTTCAAATTTGGATGTCGGCTCCTAGTGTCAGGGCCGTAACAGGAGGGAGTTTTGACACCTCCCTATTTTTTTCGATTTTTTAAGTTTTCGGGTGATACTAAAGTGCTTATTTACATGCTGTTACATCAACCACCAGTTGCCAAAGTTAGCCGTTCTACACAAAAACACCCCACGAAAAAAATTCCTGGGTACGGCCCTGGCGCGTGTGCCATCAGAACTACGTGGACAATATAGGATGGTGTCTCGGCTTCGTCCACAGCGGACGTGGACTCAGTACCTACATTTTGACTTCCAGTAATCTGTGCTCAATGTTACAAAAATCAAACGCAGTGGAGGACGTTGAAGATGAAAAGCTTCGTCCGAGGTATACATGTTGGCATAAAACTCACTGGCTACATTGCGATGGATGGTCGATCAGTAGCCACGCCCCCCCCCCCCCCCCTTTTTTTTTGACGAAAAAGTTGTCAAGTGCACGTGGTGGTGGTGGGACGTAATAAAGAATGGGACGAGAGAAAATTTCGGCTTTAGACACGGGTTCCTTGAGCCATGGTCACATTCTCAACTAAGTCGCGAATGACAAAAAATGCGTCTTTTACACTGCTTTTATGCAACATAAGTACTGTATTTACATATTCCTTGAGAAAATGAAGATGCATTGATGCAATAGGCACTTCTTTATTGCTTCCTTGATAATTTCAATAACGCGGCATTCTGTTAACTAAAACACAATATTTCTGGCTGTATTTCTAGTTTTCATTTTTCTCGTTTTATAATAGCACTACTGTTTCATCATATCGCTACCAAAGTAAACAGCCGTCGGGATTATTGCTGTGTATCTACAGGTGTGTGCCTCTCTCCGTATGCGTTCCAATTGGCTGGCTAGAAAACGCAATTTTCAGCGTGGTGGTGATTCATCGCTTTGTCTTGTTGACCTCAGCTATTGTACGCACAAATAAATACTTCCAACAGATTTATTTTCTGCCACATCTAGACCGAAAGAGACTGGAAAGTTTGCTTTTCCCCACAATGACTTGTGCAAGGGGGAAGCCAGCTGTGACGAATTCTGCATATTTGATTTGATTGAACTTATTCAAGACAAATTTGTGACAAATTGTCTTGAGGGACATGACTGAAGGCTAAGTAATCGCCTGAATAGGTTGTACCACCCTGGCAGAAAATCAGAATAAACGCACCAGCAAACATTGTTAGTACGGAATGCAATGTTACATATTGATCTGCATGGGTATCAAGACTAGACAGAACCATGAGTTGAGTGCACAAGAATATAAACACAGCTGTCGTTAGAGTGGTGGTGATACAACTAATGCGTGCTGTAATCTACATTAGGGAAAAGATAATAATAAAAGAAAGCTTTTCAACTCTATTGTGAGTGAAATGTCCAAAACTATAAACACAGCACTCATTAGAGAGGTGGGATTGCTAACAATGAGTGCGTACAGAGCGAGTTACTCTGCAAACACGATCAGATCTAGATAAACCTATATGTTTTCGCTATGTCTGCGTTTTGGTGTACGTCTCTTACCATCCTACCACAGCGCGGTAAATAGGTGGAACAAAAACAGTGAAAAGGTTTGTCGCTTTTATTTTCAACGTCTTTAATCCAACTGCACAGTTGGAAAACGTTTCTCTCTCTCTCTCTCTCTCTCTCTCTCTCTCTCTCTTTTTTTTTTATTCAAATGCGGGACCTAGATCATCTCGAAGTTATGCATTGCAGCCTTTCTAACACGCTGTCATAGTTTTTGCCGAGTCTAAAGCTTACATTGACCGAAGTTCTACTTCTAATCAACGGACGCTGTGTAACGGACTAGTCTTTGTACCTTCATCAAAGTTGAAGGTTTACTCAGACATGTTCAATCTCTCTAAGTGACCGTCGTTACAAAACAGTGTCTGATTCGGTTAGAAAACTAGTATCTATTTAGGCATTGCGTCATTAAAGTGCGAAATGTGAGAACGTTAGTAATGTTCTCGTAACTTATTAGGACCTTAAGCTCTTACCATAATTAGCAAAAGAGAGGAAAAATCTAGAGATCTAAAAAAATGTAAGCAGGGAAGAGTCTTATATTTCTTATTGTGCGACTGCAAACAAATGTTTCCACGCGACTATACTGGAAATGAACAAGGGAATGGTGGTATATTTCAATAATCTGCAAGAAGACGAATTAAAGCTAATGGACGGGCCGCTGCTAGCGGTTCGGTTCAGTTTGATTTATTTTTGTGCATTTATTTCTAGCTTATATTGATTTCTTGGGGGTTTGGTACTGTTATTTATGTAGTGTACGCATTTGTTTAGATATATGAAGAAAATTGATCATTGAAATTTCTTAACTTAGCCATGGGATAACTGGCTTTAACGCAGCCCGCGTTCCCATTTGTGGGCAGTTAGTTTTGCTGTGGGCAACAAAAACAAACTGCAGTTTATAAAAAAAGATTACAGTTATTTTAGGCGCACTGGAAATTATCTGCAACAACAACAACAACAACAACAACAATAATAATAATAATAATAATAATAATAATAATTTGAGTGGGCGAACCTTAAGCATTTGCTGATTAATTGCAACGCGAAAATTTAGGGTAATGCTGAATAGCATGGTTAACAGAACAAGAGTTAATTATTTGCTGTCGACGTATATGTGGAAGCACTATACAGATGCATTCATCTGGGAGAGCTCGTAATAACAGGAGACCATGAATCACGAGAAAAGAATCTGGATAAAAATAAAATCTAAAAGCACTTGAAAAAAACTTCCAAATGAAGTACTGGAGTACATCATTGTCCCCGGTGGAGTACATGAAGAGATACATACATGAAGACCTTTCACTCTGCGTGCCGTAATAGGTAAAATGTCGTGGCAAGTGTTAAAAAATTGTATTTTGGGGTTTTACATACGAAATCTCCCCCCCAACCTTTTTTTTTTCGTGAAGAACTAGTGCACTTAGTGAAAATTGAAAGGGTGCATCTAGATGAGGGGTTGACAGACGTCATGATACGTGAAAACGGCCCCCAATTCGTATAGCTGGCGTCCGATAGCGTCGACAATGAATGTTCTTTAAAATAACCACCCTAATATAAATTACACTGGCGCACGAACACGTAATGTGAATTAACAGCCGGGCGCACGTCTCGGCTCACCACATAGCTATTGGCGATGTACGACGCTTAGAAATAACGGCCTTTACTAGAGGTCGGTGAACTTCCCCCGGAAGCGAGGAGAGTCAATCATGCGCCACTAAACGGTCTTCAGGGCGGTCTCTAAACACCTCACAGTTCTTCCCAAAGTCCGAGCTCACGTATAAAAAGAGACACGTGCCGCTGTCAGTGAATGCTTTCGTGCGTTTTTTTTTCTCTCTCTTCCTCTGTTTCATTTTTGCTTTAATCACGATAGCATCTATTGGAAATATAGCCATCTGAGATCGCGCCGTTCGGAAGGGAGGCCAGGCTCGCGAGTGAGTGGCCTGGTTGTCGGGATCGGCGTTCATGCGCGTTACACGGCCAGCCGGCATCGACCGGTAGCGTACGATTTCCTGGCAGCGCGGTCGCCCACTACCAGGAAACGGGCAATCACGCCGGCCGCACTCAAGACTTGATGAGCGCACCTCCGAGTCGCGACCTTTACGCGCCATCGGCGGTCTTTATTTATCGCCGCCGCGGACCTGGAGAGGGCCTGCGTCCCACATAAAACCAGCTCCCTGGCGCACTTTGCCGGTAAATGGAGGAACCTATCGAAATGTTGCTGATGTGCCTTGTTCCGGCCGTGTCTCGGCGCTCCGAGTGTGCGCGGTGCCATCGCCACCGGAGCGTGAGTCGTGCGTGCGCTCAGCGTGTGCCCACGCGCTGTTAACGAAAGTGACAATGGCATCACGAGTATAGCTACCGATGCATTTACTGAAACATGTTTGGGTGCTATAGCGGGAAAAACCTAATGAAAAAAAAAAGCTTGGGACAGGACAACACGTATTCTCACTTTCGCGTGTTCATCCCAATTCTTTTTCCATCAAGTTTTTCGCGTAAGGAAATGTATACGCGCCCCGCCGAGGCAGTCTAGTGGCTAAGGCACTTGGCTGCTGACCCGCAGGTCGCGGGATCAAATCACGGCTGCGGTGGCTGCATCAATGAAGGCGAAAATGCTGTAGGCCCGTGTTCTCATATTTGGGTGCATTCGCGTTGAAAAACCCCAGGTGGTCGAAATTTCCGGAGCCCTCCACTTCGGCGTCTCTGATATTCATGTGGTGGTTTTGGGACGTTAAACCCCGCATATCCATCAGGAAATGTGTATTGGTCAATGCGTCAGCACGAGCGAAAAAAAAATGAAAGCTGCGAAACTTATCACAAATTTCGAGAGCGAGACAGCCATTTTTTTTTTCGGGAGCCCATGTCATGTTTGATAGATACGATATCTGCTCGCAAAGAACGTTACTGTTCGTGAATCAATAAAAGCTAAAAATAGGTAAACAAAATTTATTTCTCTTTGTAGGCATACCTTCGTTACCTACGTTATATACAACCAGTATGATAGGTTTACTATTTCCATCATGCATCCCCGCAAAATTTCCAGGCTTAGTATACATTTCATGCCTAGTGTGTCATCATCATGCAGCCCAGATATCCGTACGTGTTGAAATTGTCACCCGCGAGTCTACAGAATAATCCGAGAATGCACTGGAGTTCTGCAGCGAGTTTCGCAGTAGTACCGGAACGCCAGTAGGGAGCCAGCTTCCAAATTATCGAGAAAACGGGAGCGTTTACGAGTGCTCTATCTCGTCGCAGTGGCACAGCAGCGAGAGCGATCTGCATCTGAGGTGGACGGTTCGAATCGCAGTCGCATTCTGATAGGTTCGCGATGTAACAACGCTATAGTGTGCCTTGTTTTGGAGACCCGCCGGATAGTCCCTGATTGTCTAAATTTATGCGGAGGCCATGCCTTTTGGAACCCATGATGATTGGCGGGACACTAAATTGCGCATAGTTATATTTAGTGTGCCAATTGAATTAGGCATTTAAAAAAGCCGTGCTTATTTTATTCTGTTTTTTTTTCTCCCACAAGTGTCTTCATTCCGTGGACACTATTACTTTCTTCTTCATGTTTTACTTATGTAACACAAACTTCACCATATAGCGAGCGCACTTCGCGTTTCGCTCAGGTTAGTTATAAGCGGGATTTCTCAGTGGTATGACGCGAGAGGCCATCGAGCCTCATGAGCAGCCGCTGCTCGCGTGCTGTGTGGCATTACAGTGGGATCATCATCGGGCGGGTTGTTTACCCCCTCAGCGGTCTGCAAAGCGTTCCGTTTAAATGCATCCAAACAAAAGGCTCATTTAAGGCATTCGTGCCGGTGATACTTCGAGACAGACAGTGGGAGGCGGTACCCTCGATATAACGAGCCCGGCGAATGCGTGACAAACACACGATGCACTTGCACGGCTGATGATGCCCATGGGCGCGGAGACCATTTCGGCTAACAGCTTCGTGAAGCGTGAATCCATGCGTCGCACAAATGGGAAATGCCACAGACAGCTGATGAGGCGTTGCCAGATTCAGCTAAAAAAAGAGAAAAAACAAAGAGAGAGAGAACATAGAAACCCACGAATTGACCAAGAAGAGGCCAAAATAGTGTGACAATTGATGCTATGGAGTTTTCAGCGCTCTGCAGCGAATGAATGAATCAAGTTCTGCCGGTTCCACGGCACTGGTGGTGACGACGTTTATTTCCATGCTAATAGAGGTGTGCTATCCTTCCAGTCACATCTTCGAGGCGTAATTCAATAAATATTACATAGGGAGACCTCTTCCTATATAGATGGGGCTTGTATATATAATCTGCTAACTCGTGGTTGTGCAAGAAGCTCCAATTAAAAAAAATGAGTTACATATTCTGTTAACCAACAAGTGCGCTCATTATGTTATATTTGCTGTGTTTTCGACAGTATATTTTTTTTTCCAATTTTAAGAATGCTGAGTACGAAACGCTTGCAGGCATTGTAAACGAGGTATTGACCTTTACTATCACGCAGACTCACCTAATTTCTCGAGACATCACCCGTCACTGCCATGAAAGTGAAGTGAAAGTGTGCAGTCTGAGCAGAGGAGTTGCCGGGAACATTTAATTCTGTATATTTCATTGAGTTTTTTTTTAAATAAAAAGTACTAACCCAATTAATTTATACAAAATGCAGTAAAAGATTAATTATTGAGATTTCATGGCACTGTTCGAATTAACCAAATGCCGAATTTTAGAAAGTCAACAAAAACAGTAAACAAATGTATTTTACTTTAATGCACATTCTTTTTTTTTTTTGAAGAACTCGTAAACCCACTCACTGCAAGAGAGAAGTGTAAAAGCCGCAATTTTCGTCATCCTGCGACTTCGCTTTTGATGCGATCACGATGCCAGACTGAACTACACACCTCCCTCGTTGCGTACCACCACCAACACAATGTGCACGTGACGATACTTGTATTGCCGTTAAAATGGCTGGCCAGTGATAGTTCATTCATTACAATGTGGCAAAACGGCCATCGACCGCAGCTCGTATACAAGTCGGCATACCGATCATGGCTGAAAGCTCTCCATCTTCAACAGCTTCCGCTATATTTGCGTTTTGTGATATGTGCGAGCGTTCAATCAAGTTAAAAAAAGAGATTATGAGTGTCGGATCCGCATGTGTAGTAAAACCATAATTACTTACGGCATGTCACTTCGTTCACTTGTGCGCGAACGCCGTTTTCTTTCTTTTGCACCGCATATAAGCGGCGCTTCGTGCTCGGCGTCCTCCGAGGATCGTCCGAGTTAACGGGCCAAACTTCATGGAAATTACGAGGGTTCGATGCCACTAAACAATGCATACGCTGACCGGGACCAGATACACGTCCGAATAATTTGATTTTCCGAATTATTCAGTGTCGAAAGAATCAGATTTTCCTCTACCACTTTATGCCCCTGTTACCTGCTGTGGTTGCCGAGCAGCTTATTTCGATGTGGACGAAGTGAAAACGCACCCGATTACACGAATAGCTATTGGTACAGGCTCATTTATGACACAATATGGCGTGCGCGGGAACAGCCATCTCTCTCGTACACTCCCACGCGTGCCGGTTTGATTGGTGACACCTTCCGTATGAGCATGCGCTGATTAATTTTCCTGCCTTCTTTCTCTTCAACTGTTGCACGCCTTTTCAGTCGTTCATGTGTACCTCCATGTTTGCTCGCCAAGTCCTTTAACATGAGGCGTCGTTGGTGGAACGCTTATAGGCCGTAACATTCGCTGTGGCACTGCATTCATGCCCACATTGTTACACAAATATTTATTTCTTTCTTCGTCATTTCGCTTGACAACATCTGGATGTCGAACATAACGTTATCGATGGTAGCCGACGAATGCAAATAATCACTGAAAAAAGAAAATGTTTCATGATGCTGCCCTAGGTATACTCAGTGACACTGGAGTAGAAAGGTGTCATGGTGTAAGGCAGGGAGTGTAGTTTGTTTGGAAAGTTGGGGGGAGGGGGGCTGCTCTACACCCCTCTGTATGCACGTATGTTTCAATATTAGATGTGTCAGGTAACACTTTGAAAATCCTAAACATTTGGTGTCCCAGGAAAAATGTAAAATTTTTTCATTGATAGATTGATTGATATGTGGGTTTTAACGTCCCAAAACCACCATATGATTATGAGAGACGCCATAGTGGAGGGCTTTGGGAATTTCGACCACCTGGGGTTCTTTAACATGCATCCAAGTCTGGGCAAACGGGCCTACAACATTTCCGTCTCAATCGGAAATGCAGCCGCCACAGCCGGGATTCGATCTTGCGACCTGCGGGTCAGCAGCCGACTACCTTAGCCACTAGACCACCGCAGCGGGGTATAAAAATTGCTCAAAAGCGCTGTCATTTGCGCTGGCCATCCACGTAAGTTAAAATTGTGGTAACTAATATGTAATAGGCTTGAGTTTGCTAATTCCCATTTTGTAAGTTATTATGATACCAACTGCATAGCTGGTTAGTTCTCAAGGCATATGCAATCGTAATAATATTTGGGGGTGGTCCGGATTTCAAGGTTGGCGCGATAGAACTTGTGGTAAAAATGCAGACTTTTTCAAGTTATTTCCAAAAGGAACACGGTTCTTTTGCATTAAAGCACAAACGAACTAGACTAAATTAGTTTCCCTACTCGAAGGTCTCGCTTTACGGGGTAATTCTGGCATAACATCCAAGGCTCATCATAATCATAAACGCAGTCGAAGTTCTTACAACCATAAACACGGCCTAACTAAGATTATTCATGACGTTATCAGAAACGGACGATACATTAAGCTATCCATGGCGTTTTAAATTTGCAGAAGCTTTTATATGTTTATTTATGCCTCAGTTATCACGGTATATAAACCAATATCTATCTTAAGGCTGCGGAAAGCTTTCTCTCTGTTTCTCGGGAAGACCAATTAAAAATAAAACTCGAAGGAGCTGCGGAACGCGGCGAAAGCGTCATTTACTAGAATGGGGCGAATGCTCATCGTGAACAAGCTGAGCGTGTTCTTCACAGCGCGGCATTTCCCCGGCGCTCGAACGTGATGAGCTTATATAGACAGCGGAACTTCCGCCTGGCGTGGACTTTCAAGCTTCTTTCGCATACAGCCATATGCAAAGCATGACAGTACGACTGAATTCCGCTTCACTACATGCTCGCAGTCGAAGGTGTTCAATCGTTGGCAGGCTTAATGTCAAGGTTATAGTGTAGTGAACCTCCACGATTTTATTGACCAGTTTCAGCAGTCAATGTGCCTCCAGCGTGTTGCGGCACGTGTATCAGCGTTCTGCGCGGGAGCAGTACCATGAAGAACGAGACAGTGACAAGTGAAGTCACGGTGAGGGCAGAGTTGAACTTTAGAATTTGTGACGGGAGCCGTGGCTGTATTTTACCGAACCGGTTGTCTGGCAATCCGAGCAGCAGTAGGCTCACCCATCTTCCCTTTGAGAAAGCAAGAATGACCGGGGCAGTTTTTGGAAAGTAGTTTCTTGCGTTTGTCGATCCCCGTAGGCTATTTCTAGAGCCTCGAAGCAACCACAAAGAGTGAGACGCCAGCGCCGATAAACGCGTGCGAGCCCGTCTCCGGCGTGCACGCACGGAGGGCGGGTGAGAGCGCCGCCGAGAATACGATCGAGGAAAGGGGGCGTCAGGTCTACAGGGGTCGAGGCACGTCAGAGCTGTCTCCTTGGGACGAGTCGAGAACGTGCGATTTCGAGAAAAACAAACTGGCCAGCAGGAAAAATGACAAAAAAAATCGGGCGAGGAAACAAGCCAGCCAGCCCTTGGAAGCTCTCTGGCCCGAGCCCGCGCTCACTGCAGTCGTTGCGCGCGTTGACCAGCAGCGAAACCGCGAAAACGACCAGAGCACCTCCGCGGGGCAGCGAGCGGTCATCGAGGCAAGGGTTGCACCGACCGACGCGAGCACCTCCTCGCCGCCGTGACGTTTTCCTTGCTGCATAGCCACCACTGACGGAAGGACGTCAGGAAGAGATACGGGGGAGGTCAGGGAAGTCGCGTCCCAACCAGCCAACATGCCTGCCGGTACACCTGGCCGCCGAGGAGGAGCCCCGCAAATAGGCTCCGGCTGGCCCATGACCCCTCGCCCGGGCACTGCTTGGCGTGCGCGTCTTGAATGGACGCCACTTTTCCTTTCGTCCGTATGGAGAGCATTTTGACGAATTGTTCTCGGCGCGGTTCACCAATGGGCATCTCCGCTGGAAAGGAGACGCAACTACCGATGCCTGGAGGCTTCCCGCGAGGAGAAATGAGTGAATAAATAAAGCATGGGCTCGGCGGATGCTTATAAGAGATAGTTCGCCTCCTAGAATCGTGATTCTTCGCGACCGTTTGCTTCACTCGATTCGCAAAGCAGCGCGAAGCAATTTACTGACGCGTGTGTTCGAGCTGTACAGTGCACCGTCTACGACGCCGATACGGATTGACCGCCGATCACTTCTCCGTAAGGACAAAGTGTAAAGGTAAGCAGTGGTCGTCGATGCCAGCTCTCTGGCATCGATATTTATACCTACATCCTTTTTGTACGGGGGCACACATTTTATTTGATTTGCCTGAGTTATGCTGCTTCTGTCTGAAACAATTGTGAAGGTATACCGCGTGTGTGTGGGACTGCACTGTTGTGGCGTCTTTGAATCCAACATAGTTACTTGCCCAAACTCTCTAGAATCTGCGAATAATGATACTTTTCGGTTTCTTGAGATTCCGAGCGATATGTCGATCTTCTCGTGAACGTTCTTGTCCACCAGTAAAGGGCCTAAAAGCTTTCAGTCACGACTATACATTTGTGACATTGTTTTGCTGGCAGATCACGTAGCCTTCATTCAACTGTAAAAGCTGTCACTCCTATAGTTGTCACATGCTTGCTTCTATCGAAAAAGGTTATATCTTCGAAATGCCATACTACACTGTCATTGATGTTTGGAGCTTCTGTAACAGAGAGGGAAAAAAACAACGAGAAACAAACCCCTTTTCGTGCGTTTCTTTCATCCTAAATCATTACCACACTTTTATCTCTCGGTGGTTATAGCAGTATAGACTATTTTATACCACACGTTTCTAATACAAATCTATGTTATTATAAGGAGGGGTTCGCACAAAGTATGAATCTGATGGGTTATTTTAGTCTTTCATTTTTATCTCAGAGTTTCTCTTTGCAGAAAATAACAATTAGGTGGCAACAGCAGAGGAGCTACAGAACATTTAATTGTCGTTCAAGAGGTATCTAATGCTTTCGCACTGGCTGCCTCTTCACGTTATAACAAGCAGATTCTTTTTTTTCGTTTTTTTACTATTTACTAACAAAAAACCCGAGTATTTTCGGCACTCCCGGCTGTCCCGAGCTCAGGCGGCGTTGATGCAGCTCTTTCCGTTTTTATTCCTTCAAGATCGACGCTGTGCTCTTAATACTTGGTACTTCGGCACACACAGCAGGATAGTTGACTATGGAATGCACACATTATGAACCTTTAGTCCAATATCTCTACATTTAAGGAGAAAAGTGAAGGCCTTATAGCTGATACTACGGTGCACAGTGCCACTCGGGCGTGGCCGCAAACTATGGACGTATTCACAAAATTTTATTTCGTAGGAAAAGTTTTTGATTACGTCGTCACTTTAGTTGATGAGAAATGTTTGCCACGATTTCAGGTATAACCACTCATTCTCATTAGAAACTCAGACACCAACTTGCATATAAATACGCCGTTTGGTTTTCTCCTTTCATAACGCAACGCCACGCAAAACACACCACGAAGAGCTAGCTCGTATTCTAATGTGCCTTGATCCACTTCAGCTGCAGCCGACATCGCTTTGTAGGTTCTTCTCACCATTTACATAGCAGGAGACGTCATTGCTGAGACGCTGCTTCATGAATGCTTCTTTGTCCACGAACTTGCCGTAAAACAAAAACCGCGTCAGCCGGGGCGGCACGGAAAAGCAAATATATATTTTTCCTATGCCTTCGCTGTACCTGGCGAACCAACCTCTGGATTACGCGCTTTCGGCCTATTTCGTCCATTTGTCCGTTCTACATGCGTTCTCATATCTATTATTGCAGTTTACCGTTTTGAATATGTAAATGCGGCACCGATGACGCGTCTTCTTCCTGGAACAAATAAAGCAGACAGCAGGACTGCGAATGGCTGCAATACATTGTCGAAATCACGTGGAGCGTTTGAAAAACTGCAACACGCAAACCTCGCGCACTGTTTAGTGGCTCCACCAACATTAGTTGAGAACTCACAACGAAGGAAACACGGTATTCGTAATACACGTTAGCTTAGAATAACCGGGAGCTGAAGGGCTCCCAGTTATCCAAGCTATACCGGGCTTCATCTTAATCGGCATTCCGTGGTGGCGGGACTGTCTTTACCTAGAAGCGTTAATGTTGATGCCCGATCACTCAGTAAAGAATGGCAGTGAACGTGTTTGCATGACTACAACTTCCATTAACATTGTGCTCAATTCGGTGCACATTTCCATTACACCTATTATTTTTGCTCCTTGATGTTGCTTTGTAGGATGCTTTGGCGACGTTATCATGCGTGACAGCCGCTCGACTAGTATACGAGGGTGACAAAGTGGGCTTGTTGGTAGATCGTTAAGGCACTGACCTCACGCTTGATTTTTTTAATAATAGTAATAATTGGTGGAGTTTAATGTCCCAAAACCGCAATATGATTACGAGAGATGGCGTAGTGGAGGGCTCTGGAAATTTCGAGCACCCGGCTGCGGTGACCGCCTCCATCGAAAAGGCGGTCGCTGCTGCCGGGATTCGATCCCACGACCTACGGGTTAGCAGCCGAGTGCCTAAGCCACTATAGACCACCGTGGCGGGTCTTGCTAGATTTCCTGACCTCATGCTAGCCTGCTCTGACTACCGGTTATGCTGGTGTTACGCACCTGGAGCTAACGACGCACTTTTTCCCTTTCACTCAAACCACTAAAAACTATGGTCAAGAGAGCTATTACTATAGTATGCGCTTCAATGACCTGCTAAAGAAGTTTTGCAGCCACTTGATGAGCCACAGTTCAGTTTTTTTACAGCAGTCATCCCGCCTAAAAGAAGCCGGCTATATATATTATGTGTTGGTCTCTGCAGCACAAAAGCACCTAAAAACATCTGAGCACAATCGAGTGAATCCGAGCCTTAATACCACGCTAATTCAGACTATAGAAACACAACCATGATCCCCTATATCCATAAACAGTCTCATAATATTGTCCCTAACGGGTGTCAGCTGCACAGGATCGACTCACTGATGATCGGAGCTACGCTGTGTTGTGTACGTGGGCCTTCGATTTACACCCAGCACCTCCACCAGAAATGTAGCAATACTGAAGCACAGAGGCTTATAAAACAAACCTTTTTATTAGGGCGAACCTGTGCCCACAAGTTAAAGTAAGTGTGAGAAAACTGCGAGTCCGTCGAACACCAAAAAAATTCTCAGAACAGCTCTTGTTTTTCTTCACCAGAAGCCCGAGCGCGTGACGCATGCGAGCTGGGTCTGGCCATGTGCTCGTGCTGCCACGGTCTCCGTGCGGCACGGTGAAGGGTGCTATATTGAAATGGGGCTGATATATCGTGGCAATATCAAGGAAGTGTCACTACAGACGAAAAGTAGAAGTGATATTTTCAGAGCTTCAATATGTTTGGCAGCCTCTGCTTGAAAACAAATCCCTTAAGAACATAAAGAAAACTACGACATCTACCGATAAAGGGAACCATGCATGTGTAAATGCGGAGCAGCGGGTTGTAACGTTTATACCGGTGGCAACGTTGACGCTGGCGCTCATAGTGGCGTTGCGCACGAGGGAAACCTGGGGAGGCGCTAAGCACACAGTGATGGACCGGTGTTTCCTAAGAGAACATGCCGATTGCGGCCAGTCACCTTTTCGTTAACGCGCACACTGCGAAGTTTTATGGTTCAACTACACACATGAGAAATATCCCACCGTCACTACCTTTGAGGTCAAGATCCAGTGCCTACATCATCATTATCATCATCATCATCATCATCATCATCAGCCTGACTACGTCCACTGCTGGATGAAGGCCTCTCCCATGACCCGCCAGTCAACTCAGTCCTGTGCTTGCTGCTGCCACTTTATACCCGCAAACTTTCTAATCTCATCTGCCCACCTAACTTTCTGTCTCCCCCTGACTCGCTTGCCTTCTCTTGGAATCCAGTCAGTTATCCTTAATGACCAGCGGTTATCCTGCCTACGTGCTACATGACCGGCCCAGGTCCACTTCTTTTTCTTGATTTCAACTATGATATCCTTCACCCCGGTTTGTTCCCTGATCCACTCTGCTCTCTTCTTGTCTCTTAAGGTTACACCTATCATTTCCCTTTCCAGTGATCACTACGTCATCCTAAATTTAAGCTGAACCCCCTTTGTAAGCCTCCAGGTTTCCGCTCCGCAGGTAAGTACGGGCAAGATGCAGCTGTGCTACACCTTCCTCTTAGGGATAGTGGCAATATACCAGTAGTAATTTGAGAGAGGTTGCCAAATGTACTCCTCTCTATTCCTGTTTTTCTGGTTACTTCAACCTCGTAAATCGGCTTCGCGGTTATTACCTGTCCTAAGTGGACATAGTCTTTCCCAAATTCAAAGTGCACTATTACCTATCTCGAAGCGTTGCTCTCTTCTGAGGTTGTTGTACATTACTTTTGTTTTCTGTAGATTTTAAAACGTACCTTTCTGCTCTCCTTGTCCAATTCAGTAATCATGAATTGAAATTCATCCGCTGGGTTACTCAGCAATGCAATGTCATCCGCGAACCACAAATTACTAAAGTACTCTAACCTAAACCTTCCCATTCTAGGCCGCTGAAAGCCTCCGGTAAGCACGCAGTAGATAGCATTGGGGAGATTGTATCCTCTTGTTTTACACCCTTCTTGATTGGTATTTTGTCCCTTTTTATGGAGCACTACAATAGAAGTTGGTCCTCTGTAGGTTTTTTTTCAGGATCTTAATAAATGCATTGTCGACGCCCTGATTCCGTTGCGTCTGCGTGACTACTGATATTTCTACTGAATCACATGCCTTCTCGTAACCATGAAGGCAATGTATAGTGGTTGGCTGTATTCTGAGCATTTCTCTATTACCTGATTGATAGTATCAGTGTGGTCGATTTTTGTTCGAAATCCTGCTTGATCCTTTAGTTGATTGAATTCTAATGTTTTAATCCTGTTAGCAGTTACCTTTGTAAATAACTTATATACGACGGAGAGCAAGATCATTAGCTTGTAATTCTTCAAGTCTTTGTGATCTGCTTTCTTATGTATTACGATTATGATAGCATTCTTCCAAGATTCCGGTACGCTCCCCGTCAGGAGACACTTCGCAAACAGGGTGGTTAGTTTTTCCAACACAATCTGTGCTACGTCTTTCAGCAGATCTTAAGTTACCCGACCTTCACCCGCAGTTTGGCCTCTCTGAATTCCCCCCTAGGCTTTTATGAATTCTTCTGTTATTACTGGTGGAATGTCATCTGGGTTACTGCTAGTTCTTACGTTATGGTCGTGGTTGTCTCGGCTACTGTACAGATCTCTGTAAAACTCCTCCGCTATTTTGACTATCCTATCCATATTAGTAGTTACTTTGCCTTCCTTGTACCTTAATGGAGACATTTGGTTTTTGCCTGTCCCAAGTATTTTTGCCAAGTATTTTGTCCTAAGTATTTTTGCCTGTCCCAAGTCGAAGCCTGTCACTGCTTCGACGCTTACTCCATTCTTTAGAGCACGTTCAATTTTCTCTGTATTATACCTTCTTACATCGGATACATTAGGCCTACCAATCAACTTCGAAAGCTCTGCCAGTTCTATTTTGTCTGTTGTATTTCACAAAATAGAACTGACAGAGCTTTCGAAGTTGAATAATAAGCGTGTCTATATAAGGGGAATCAAAGCTGAAGTTTGTGGAAGGACGACAACGCCGCGCCTGGCTCTGGTGGCGAGTTCCACAGACGTTGAGGATAGGCGCGGGAGAGGGCGCAGGCGAGTCAGTGTGTGTGTCGTCGAAACGGGGAGTGCGTGTGGCACGCGCGGGACACGTTCAGCAGTCTGTACAGGGAACGTCGGCGCCGTGCCGTCAGCTTTGCGTGCTAGAACGAGACACTCGCTGTGCGAAGTTGCATGACAGGAGAGCCGGAAAAAAACGAGGCGAGCACTTCAACTTGACTCGCTGTGGTTAAAGCTCGGCTTGCTGCTTCTCGGCGAAATCAACGGGTCATGCTCCCATGGTATGGAGGACATGTCTAAAACTTCTCGGACATTTTAATGCAATGACCATATATCTTTAGTTTTTATTTATTTTTTGCACGCCGCAAATATTTGCACATGACAATACATGGCTGCTATACTGCTCGATACCACATCAAAACAGCAATGATATGATTTTATTAAACGCCAACGCAGCACATCGATAGAGCCCAGCCGCAGTGGTCTAGTGTCTAAGGTACTCGGCTGCTGACCCGCAGGTCGCGGGATCTAATCCCGGAAGCAGCGGCTGCATTTTTAATAGAAGTCGAAATTATGTATGCCCGTGAGCTCAGATTTTGGTGCACGCTAAAAAACTCCAGGTGGTCAAAATTTTCGGAGCCCTCCACTACGGCGTCTCTCATAATCATATAGTGCTTTTGAGACGTTAAACCACACATATCAATCAATCAAACAATCATCAATAGAGTACGCAGCTTCATGTCGAAAGAATGAGACTTACCTCAAGGCATACGTCGTACACGATATTGTGAAGGACCTGATATGTGGGGTTTAACGGCCCAAAACCACCATATGATTATGAGAGACGCCGTGGTGGAGGGTTCCGGAAATTTACCCCCGTATTCACAAACGCTCCTCGACTCGACTTTCACCCTTCACTTGACAGGGTTGATCCCTGCGCTGCTCGGCTGAAAATGACGCTGCGCTACTCAAGAATGGCAGCAAAATATCACTGATATGCAGTGACTTGCCCTGCCTATAGATGGCGATCCCATCGGCTTTCTCCAACGAAGGTGGAGCGTTGAGTGAAGGGGCGTTCTAGAATATGGGGGTTAGACCACTTGAGGTTCTTTAACGTGCACGCAAATCTGAGCACACGGGCCTACAACATTTCCTCCTCCATCGAAAATGCAGCCGCCGCAGCAGGGATTCGATCCCGCAACCTGTGGGTCAGCAGCCGAGTACCTTAGACACTAGACCACCACGGCGGGGCTTTGTGAAAGACCTGATAAATGCATTTCGCAGTGACTCGGGCATCCTCGTCTTCCATCGTCTGCTCCACATAATAAACTTGACTAACGAGCTTTACTCCTTTTGTTATATTCGCTTCTAAGAAATGCGTGTCCAGCACAGAGATTTTTATGAAGCCGCACTGCAGGTGGTACATTGTGCGGAGACTCTAACGCACCGCGCGCTCTCTGCACGAGCTCGTGACCGAGCGGCAGCGCGTTGGCGGGAAGGGAAAACGCGCGATATGCATCCCCGATTTCTACTTTTCTACGAGAGGTGGCGCTGCCTCTCCAGAGACGCAGCGCCACCACGCTTTACTTTGGCTTTCAATACGGGGTGGCCAGTGAACGGTTTTGCAGCGCGAGCAGTCGGTTTTTTTTTTTTTTCAATCAAGAAATTCGCTAGCAAATGCTGCCTGCGTCGGCGTTGCGAGACGACGTAGGGGGAGCGTAGAAGCGGAGAGAGAGGGGGAGGGGGCGCGCATGCGCAATGGGGTCGCTTATGCTGTAGGGATGCCTAGGGGAAAGATGGGGTGGAGGAAGCGCAATAAGGTGATAGGAGATAAGTGAAGAGAGTAACGTGCAACTGTTGGAGAGGAGGAAGAGGACAGCTGAGCATGAGTAGTGTGAGGGCGAACGCTGCCGACGCCACGACACATTAGTCAGAGCGCCCCGCCTTGGTGGTCTAGTGGCTAAGGTACTCGGCTGCTGACCCGCAGGTCGCGGGTTCAAATCTCGGCTGCGGCGGCTGCATTTCCGATGGAGGCGGAAATGTTGTAGGCCCGTGTGCTCAGATTTGGGCGCACGTTAAAGAACCCCAGGTGGTCGAAATTTCCGGAGCCCTCCACTACGGCGTCTCTCATAATCATATGGTGGTTTTGGGACGTTAAACCCCACATATCAATCAATCAATCAATCAAATCATTAGTCAGAGCAAGACATGTTTCGAATCTAAAACAGCTTGGAATCAAGCACGAGAACGCGTTCATAGAATGCATGACATTCGTAATCTATCGCATGCTGCTCTTGTGAGAAATACTGCATCGGACAGACTAGAAAGTGTGTAAATGCGCGACTAAGAGAGCTCGGCAAGAACACTAAGAAGCTGCCACCTTCATCCCCTTCCACACTGAGTCGTGTGGCTGTCAACCATGTTTTCGCAGGACTATCATTTTGGATTGTTATAAGGAAGAAATCAAGCACCTCTGTGTTAAGCTGAGCATATCGATGCTCTCAGTGATAAATGCGTTAGCAAGCTGTCGGCACCTTTCTCAACGTAACAGTTAAGTTTCTTGCGAAAATGCTGACAATCGAGTTCTGTGCGGTTATCAGTCGTTGTGATGCTGTTTTTTAGGTGACTCCTTCAAGCGTGTATAAAGCTAGCACCACGTGATCCTTGTTCACTGTTGCGTTTGTCATGTAAAATAAAGCATGGGTATGAAAAAAAAATTGGCAGATCTCACATACAGTGGAAATCGATTATATGCGAAGCCCTAATGAGGAAGGTTGATATGTCACTTTATAATCAGCACAACGTTGTGAGCGTACGTAAATTATGCCTTGCATGACTTGCATGCCACGATTATCAAGTTTGCGCCTAGCATTTGTGTTCATCGTCCATTCACGTCACGTAATACCGAATTTGGTGTATGTGAAACAGCGAAATTGATTGATTGATATGTGGGGTTGAACGTTCCTAAACCACCATTTGATTATCAGAGACGCCGTAGTGGAGGGCTCCGGAAATTTCGACCGCCTGGGGTTCTTTAACATGCACCAAAACTGAGCACACGGGCCTACCACATTTCCGCCTCCATCGGAAATGCAGCCGCCACAGCCGGGATTCGATCCCGCAACCTGCGGGTCAGCAGCCGAGTACCTTAGCCACTAGACCACCGCGGCGGGGCGGCCAGTGAAATCGCCACGAGCGCGCTATGAGCATAGTATGTAGTCATGTTTTACATGACAAGCATATGATTATCATGTCTGGGCATGTCATTTACTATCGTCGTCCATTCGCGTCCCGTAATACCAAATTCGGTATATATGAAGCTAGCGAAACGACCGTGAGCGCATCATGAGCGTGGCGTGTAGTCATGAACTACATGACATGGATGTTATGATTTCCCCGCGTTCAGTCACTTACGTTTGCCATGCAGTTATGTCATACCGCACAAGTTTTGCAATATTACATGTGAACGAAACCACCACAAAAGCAGCAATATTACGAAATGTAAATCATGACATTCATGAGATTCATGCCATGAATTTCATGTTTGACTAGTAACTTATGCTCATCATACAGTCATGTTATGTTATACCAATTTTAGTATAGATACCATCATCGAAACTACCAGGAGACCTAGAAGTCGTAGGTCATAATAGATAGATAGATAGATAGATAGATAGATAGATAGATAGATAGATAGATAGATAGATAGATAGATAGATAGATAGATAGATAGATAGATAGATAGATAGATAGATAGATAGATAGATAGATAGATAGATAGATAGATAGATAGATAGATAGATAGATAGATTGATAGATTGATAGATAGATAGATAGATAGATAGATAGATAGATAGATAGATAGATAGATAGATAGATAGATAGATAGATAGATAGATAGATAGATAGATAGATAGATAGATAGATAGATAGATAGATAGATAGATAGATACGTTCAAGTCGCCTTCGCATTTTTCGGCAGATCCCATGTACCTGGGGACTGACGTTATGCGAAGCATGCAGAGGGAAAGTGACCGTGTTGCAACTTTTTTCGAGCAACACGTCATAAAATGACGCGAAATATATGTACCAATATTGCACGCACAGTCATATCTTGAAGAGTTTCAGATGTTCATATGACCAGTTGTTTGAACTTGCGCAACGATGCCAACTGGAACATGTGTATTAGCAACCACAGAAGCTGATATGAAGCGCTGATGCTCGCGAGAATGCTGGCCTTGACACTGCTATATAAATCAACTTCAGCGCATGGCAACTAACCACAATTGACGTTAACCCGACGTGACGGCTGTATCAAAACGAGTACTTACGTTATGTTTATAAAATATAGGCAACACTGCAACCACTATTGACGTTTCACGAAGATTAGTTTCTATTTGAGAAGTAGTTCTGAGACCCGGCGTAGCTCTGTGGTAAAATGCTTCATTGCCACGCAGAATGCTTTGGTTCGATTCCAGCTGGGGCCCCCACATTTATTTTTGCATTCACCGGGTCGACGCCACTGATGTCGGGTATTTCTTAATACTCGCGCGTTAAAACTGCCCATGTGTGTTCTCGTCGTTCCTATAGATACTGAGTGTCATTCACCTGTGGCACATACCCGCATACCAGTGGCACATACCCGCCCATGGGTCCATTTTACTCTCCCATGCTAATTTTGGTTCCCGCCAAGATACGGGAATGACCTGGAGAGCACGCAAACGTAATCGACTAGATATATAAATAGATACGCTCAAAGTCGCCGAAGTTCCCTAATAAATGCTTCGCATTTAAAACAACAATGTTCTTGGTCTATGGTGGTGGTACGTGTGTGTCTTGATCGTGCCTTACTTCTTGTGTTCTCTGTCGAGTTTGCACTAACCAAGTGCCCTGTAAGACCCACTAGCGTGTCAGTTCGTTGCATGTCAAAATAAAATATGACAGGCCACACAAATCCTTGAGTACCACACGAAGTGGCTGGGGCTCGCAACTGGGGCCGAGTCCGTGAAGCGTATCTTGTGCAAGTGGTCTTTGGCATCGGCCTTCAATAGCACCGTATTCAATATTGCGATTGTATGGCAGCTGCGCTTATGAATAATTGCAGCGCTGCGCAAGCCCTGTTGTGGGCTTCTGACTTCTGTCGCAGTGTAGAGCTTTCAACACGTTATCTCGTGCTCTACACAAACCAAATGTTGCCTGGATTATGACACGAGGATGCATGCCGCTGTGGAACGAAACGAGAGAATATAAATACGGATAAATGTACAGAGCAAGCCTAATATTGTTTTCTTAATTGCTACGCAGTAAACCTCATTCCTCCAAGGTCTCAAGAAAATTAACTCAATAAACTTCACTGCGACATGCAACGCAGCATCTTTGGGTATGCAGGTTTGTTTGGTATGGAAGGAAGTCCATAATAGACACTGAACTGACAATAATTATAGAAATACTGGTTTAAACAGTGTAAGTGACGTTATGTATATATCGCCCTGAGCAAACTAACCCATTGTAGGCCTACTAATTCAACTTGGATACCAAGAACGTTTGGCAGTGTGGGGTGCAAATCCTGGCTTCGTTTCGTGTTGGTCTTGTCATTTGTCCCAAAACGTTAAAGCCAATTGAGATCTCCGGCGTGAATTCGGCCCAGGACGATACCACTCAAGTTAAGAGCCACTGCGTCGGTAATACATTCCATTCCTATCTCGTGTCAGTTTTTTTTTTCTTTGCACTAGAGGAAGTGAGAACATTTTGTGACGTATTCTTTTCTTATCATCCTTGGTTCACGACCAGACAGGCCCGGTAGTAACGAAGGCGAAACGCAGCTCTGGCTGCTCAGGAAGCCCGAAAATCAACAGCATTGGGAAAGAGTCGTTCGTTCATACCGTTGACTCACTTCGTTGTAATGAGGCCTCAATAATCACTACTGCATGAAATAAAAATAAATGTTCTGTGCCCCCGAAACTAAACACAACCAGTTAAGGCTTGGCCTCAACTGCGGTAACCGTCAAAGTGGGCTAAATGTCTTCATAACCGACGTAGTACATTCTCTTCTCTGAGTGGCTGACCCGGCCGATAGCTTCGGCTAGCATGTACTAATATACGCAGGCTATAATATAATTATTGTAGTAATTAAGAGCATTATATCTGACATTTGGCCTTGTTTTCCTCTCGGCTTTTATTCTCAGAGGTGTAGGCTGCAGATCGAAAGCACAGACCAAGTGAAGCACACTACCATCTAACAAGTTTTCTAGTTCTTACTCGCAAACAAAAAAAGAAAGATAGTGATTGTAAGTAAACAAACAAACAATTAGGAGGAGAAGGAGGAGGAGGAAGAAAAGGCAGGAAGGTCAACCAGACGCACGTCCGGTTTGCTGAACGAAAGGGATTAAGGGAGAAGAAAATATGAAGAAGCAAGTATAGAAAAGGTTCACCTGAGCTTAAACAACACTGATGCGATCCATTGTACTGGACGCAGGATCTCAGTTGTTTTACGTTCCACTGCACATAGTCGAGTCATTGAGGCTACTGAAGACTTGAAAGTGCTGGACATATAATATCCAGTATTGCAAGGACTGAGTGTGTGGTGATTTTAGCTTGCCGCTGAAGCCGTGAAGTGTGTTTAAGAGTGACTGAAGCACTTTATAAACAAGCTAGCAAACAAACACTTTGGAATAGCACCTCCATGCTTTCATTTCAGTATGGTTGCTTGTATGAAATTTTTTTTATTAGTGTGGTGGTTTTCTGTAGATACACATCATTTTTCTTTTTCTTTTTCTTTTCAGCTGCCCCAAATTTTGTTTCCCTGGAGATTCCCTCGACTTTGTTGCGATGAAGATCTACATAGTCCTCGGTTAGTGCATATTTTATCTCGCTTTTAAGTAGTGCATTCTGAACCAATCTGGGCTGAGAAATGAAATTAGGTAATAATCATAGCAAAAAGATACTTTTCTGTCAATGTTGAACAGTGATTTGGGTTTTTTTTTTGCGTTTGCTTTTACGTCGCTTCCGTTTATGCCACCACTTACCAGAAAATGGTTCATTTGGCTGAACCTCTGGCCCTGATTCCATGCTGCAAACAGAGCACAAAGACGAGGCGAGAAATCTGGAAACGGCGGTCTGCCTCCCCTGTTTCGAATTTTCGCGCTTTCGGTATTGAAGTTCGAACAACGTGCTAGCTTAGCTCCTTTGAACGAAATAAGGCTGCAAAAAACGTTACCACAATGAAAGAAACAAATAAAAGTTGGGCAAAACAAGTATAGTTGTTATCCTATACGGCGCTGTCGAGGTAGCAAGCCTGATGTCATTTAAATGGAGTTCTTGGATACGTGGTCATCAGGTTTTGAATAAGATGATGGGCCTCTACTCAATGTTTATCATTACACAATATGTTGTTTAACAATGTGGCATACATACTTCGTCTTTTCTTTCCTCATTCTAATTTCTCGAAAGCAAAAAGTTCAACGCTAACAAGAAAGCCTGCACCGCTGCCGCATAATGCGATTCGGCCATTGTACCACCACGTATTGGTTTGTTATATTGGCTGGAAGTTCACTGATTCTGTAAGTGACATGTGTGATCATCGTACTGTTGGACATAGATAAATGGAAGAGTCGAACAAAAGCGACGCAGTCTGCTTTAATGGTGGTCAAGAAGCAGTTATTGGCGGAGTATTTAAGGGAAACCGGCATAAAAAAATAGATTGCTGGCTACACATCTTATTGCCTATCACATAGCGTCGACTTTCACGCTGATTTCCCTGCGGTGTGTAATCCGTCACCCGATGGAGTCACTTTTCTCCCCGTGCGACAAGTGACCATCTCGCTCGCGTCGAAAAAAAGTTCTATGGATTGATAGGGAGGCATGGAGCGTTCTCGGTCAGCACGCATCTGTTTTGTTAAAAGACCCTGAAGCATGTGTATTTCCTAAAGTGGACTAACTTTGTGTTTCTTTTTTTTCTTTTTGACAAAAGCTTGCATCGCTGTAGCACAAGCTGCAAAAGTCCAGACGAGGGTAAGTCCGCTATGTAAATGCTCCTGTGTTTCTTCAGCCTTTGTGTTATTGGAAGACACTTGAAAGGGCAGGCTAATTCTGGCCGCGGTTGACCTAAGGTACAGCATTAGCCTTCCACTGTGCTTTAAATTGTTGTACGTCATTGAGCTTCAGTTGTTCAGTGCATGCCAAGTGCCCCTGTATCACCGAACTTTTTGGTAGAATTTGACATGGGCACTTGTATTTCGTAAAAAAATGAGGAAACATAGGGGATTTGTATTTTTTTTTAGAATGCTCTATTGGCGCTCGTACACTAAGCGCCTTTGTCGTTGAGTCGTCCCGAACCATTCACGAGAATATTAAGTAACCATATATACACAAAGCACCGGATGCCAATCTGTCAATTTTTAATGCAGTCATTTGTTAAATATTTATTATTAAAGGAGGCCATGACGTGTAAAATTGACCGTTCTGTGTTCGAGCTTTCGGAGCGGATAGTTCTGTATGAAGAAACTAGCAGCATGCTGAGTGAGGTTCAGGAATTATTACGTTCTTGACACGATTTGACATGGTGTCGAATGCAATGTGAATTGAGTTTTTTTCACTTATCTGGCTTTGCGTTCAGACCCGTCGTGCGGCGTACGAGCTACCCGATGGCGTAGAGTTCGTGGTCGGCGGTGTGCAGACGACCTTCCAGTGCGAGAGGAGCGGCTACTTCGCTGATGTCAGCAACAACTGCCAGCTGTTCCACATCTGCAACGAGATCTATAAGGAGGACGGCTCGGTCGAACTGCAGCAGTACAGCTTCTTCTGCGGCAACCAGACCGTGTTCAACCAGCTGAGCCTGACGTGCGCCCATCCCGAGGAGTCAGTGCCGTGCCAGAATGCCCCCGACTTCTTTTACATCAACGACAACATCGGCCGTCTCGACGCACCGGCTCACACGGAGGACGACTTGCAGCGCGCAGCACCGCTTGTGCCGGGCTTTCAACAGCAGCAGTCCTTCGCGGCCGCGTCCAACAGGCTCGAAACGAAAGTGAATCCCCAGAAGTGAACTCACTCTCTGAACCTCTACATTCTGTCGTTATTGCGCGTGTGTTTTCGGTGCTCTCGTATAGCGCTGCTACATGTGCGCGGCCACTTTCCTTCGCGCCTTGACACCGTTTAATACCAGCATTATTTCCCGAATCGTGAGTGAGGTATACCGAGGAGCAAATCGACGGCGATCATTACCGAGCAACGTTCGAGATTTTGAACAGTCATGTTTTGTACCAAAAATATTTTAAACTGCATCTTGCCTGACATTTTTAAGGCATGCTTGAAAAGAGAAGAACGAGGAAGCAAATCACTAAAGTTCTTATTAGTCCTTTTTACCACTCCATCTGCCTTCTCTAATGTCTCCAGTATTAGGATTGCCTAAACATTTTTGTTGCAAACATTTCTATAGCATAGGAACTTTTCGACACGAGTCCAAGAGGATTAGGGGCCCGTATAGGGTTTACATATGATGCAGCCGTGCCTATCACTGATCGGTTTTGCTCTAACTTAAATCAGTAAAAATCGTTTTAAATGAACACCGAAAAGTATAAAAGTGGCCGCTGCGCGTGAATGAATACTCTGTAGCATCGTTCTATACGAAAACTACATTCTGAGATTACAACAACCTGTCGGTCCAGTGTGCCATGCAACTTATACTACCTCCATGCTCGTTCTTTAGCATAACGGCAACGTTCTTCCTTTCTCCCTTTGTTGCACGATGCGTGTCGCTTGCTTGCTGCGGTTTGTCAGGGGCCGAATCTGGGGATATTTTCTTCGTGAGTGCTCTTTGCCTTCGGCGGGTTGCCTTTCCCTAGTAATGTGTTCCGCGTATGGATTGGCTGGGGTTTTCTCGTACGAATAATCGCAGCGTTTTGTGAGTATACGTGTCCAGTCCAGTAACAAAACCGCATGTGCGAATGGCAACACATAGTGTTCTAAAGAGGTGACCATTGCTGCATGTCCTCTTGTATGGTATATGCATGGGAAGAGTGCCTGACATTATATCTTGCGATTTGAATTGTCGGCGTGGTTGCAACTAGTACTTGATGTTGTTAAGGAAGCTTAAAGCTTCACACTGCACGACTCTACTGTGTTCTCGTATATTCTCTTGACCTTCGTTTTTCTTTTTCGATGCGCAAATTGGCAGCTACTTTCTGGGTGAGGTAAGTATTCAGGCTTTACTATAACTTATAGCTCTAGAAACTTGGCTAGAGCAGTAAGTAACGTTTGATTATATCAGGCGTGCTGCGACTGCACGTCTTAAACGGCAAATTATCATATGGTCACAAACTAATTGTCATTGCATGAGCCATTCCACGACTGCTATGTAATATCGAAAGGTGATGAGTTACTAGTGTCTGTCATTTCATAGACTGAAAGTTCGGACGAGTTATTCCAACCAAAAACGTTGTAATGTAAGAAAAGTTCGGGAACACTTTGCCGATGTCGTGTTTACTATCAAGTAGGTTCAAAATCTCGACTATTAACTTAAGGACAGTTGCAACTTGCATTCGGAAGATTGTGGATGGCACTCGCTCGCTAGTAGCACTACAAAACCACGTCTAAGGAATGCGTCACCTGTTCCGTGAAGGTTGCCAAAAGCCGATCCTATAAAAATACGTGAAAGATGTTCTGGGAGTCGCAAATGATGCATGATGTATACTTGAAATGCAAGTGGAGTAAGCATGACTTAACTTGGCTGCTTCATTCATTATGCCTACCTATTGTCACTTGTCGCTTTATTTTTTTTCACCACATTGTATTACTTTAATGGCATGTTGTTTAACATAATTCCTGAACTGCACATGACGAGAGAATAAACCAATAACGTAGAGCCGCTAACAACATCCATAGGCCCAGCAAAAGCTTTGAAACGCAAGCTTATGTTTCAGCATACGCCCAGGAAAGCGTTTCCTTGGGTGCCTCCTTTCCCGACACATCTCACGGACTTAGCTGCAACCGAGGTAACCGGTTTAAATAATAACGTTCATAAAGGTGGGGACAGGCTAATTAACCATTTCTATTTTGCGACCAATTCACCGCCATGTAAAATGAAATGTATCACAGCAAGATTCGCTCAACTGCGTCAAGCCAGGGCTAAGTTATAATGCGGCTTTCATAGCGACTCCAATGGATCCAGTGGCTGTAGCGTTCTGTTGTTCAGCACGATCGAGGTCGCACGTTCAATTGCCTGCCGCAGCGACAGTGCTTCACTAGTGTGATAGCTGTATAACGAGAGTGTTCATTATTGTCAGATATCATAAATTAATTCGGAGCTCTTTTCCATACCGCCTTTCCTAGATGTCAAGCTGCCCTGAGACCTTCAAGGTAATTCTTTGATTATTTGATTCTTGGCAAATATACACGTGCTTAAAAAAAGGTGAAAGATGGCGCGCGCAGCTTTCACGAAGCCTTGCACGCAGATAAAGGAACCTTCATTCTGCAGGGGCTTTTTTTTTTCGTAGGACTTCAGTCTTAATGGAGAAGTTCCTGTAAATTACCACTGAGACTGTCCACATTACCCATATCCCCTTGCACACTTGCGTAAGTTATCAAAGTTAAGAAAAGAAATAAATTTTAGATAATTAGCGTGAAGCTCGTTTGTCACACAAGCATCTGCCTGTCGAGATTTCAAGCAAGCAAGACGGCCGATAAACGCAACACCAATGCACCAACGACACAAAATTCACCGTCACGTCAGGATGACCCATGGAGTAGTGGACGCAATTATATAGGTTAGAGAAAGGTGAACATAGATGAAACATAATGATAAAGTTTAATTCCATCTGGGGTAATCATATATTCGCGAGCCCATCAAGCAAATTGCAGCTGATGTGTCGATTCACGAAAGTGAAATCAAAACTGACCGACTGCTGTCATTTGCAGATTGAGTGACTTTGTCGGTGCGTTCAAGCATCCCCAATTGTTGCAAGGTTTCAAAAGTTTTTATAAACCTTGCGGTGTCAGCCAGAATCACCGGTTTTGCATCGGGTTATCAGAGCGTTGCACCTCGCATACATTCAAGGGCTGTCTAGGGCTGTCTCAATGTTGATTGATTGATATGTGGGGTTTAACGTCCCAAAACCACCATATGATTATGAGAGACGCCGTAGTGGAGGGCTCCGGAAATTTAGACCACCTGGGGTTCTTTAACGTGCTCCCAAATCGAGCACACGGGCCTACAGCATTTCCGCCCCCATCGAAAATGCAGGTGCCACAGCCGGGATTCGATCCCGTGACCTGCGGGTCAGCAGCCGAGTACCTTAGCCACTAGACCACCACGGCGGGGCGGGGCTGTCTCAATGTGGCAAAAGACGACCAAGACTTCAGGCTGCGCCTAAAAAGTGAAATGCATCCTTGTGCGTCACGTATAGTACAGTAAGTTCTACGCCTGTATCGACGTGGAATTCGAAAGACCTCAACTTGATCTAGGTCGACTTAACCACGACGACAAATACAGCTGTAGAGCTGCGTAGTTGCATGAAACCACTTGTATGAGCACGTTGCCGAGATCCAGTTTGGTTGATTGAAGGTTTGCAATGACGCCTCTGTTTTTTTTTTTTTCTGATCCCAGAAATAGCCAGTTGCACAAATATTCGAGGCCTGCGCACAGACGTCAAAAGGGTATCTTCTGTCGTAAATAGCGGGTGTGAATTATGACGTTAAGAAGGCTTCATATTCAGAAATTGAAGTTTAGCCAACATTGTGCAGGGCGCCCAACCATGGTGGTCTTGTGGCTAAGGTACTCAGCTGCTGACCCACAGGTCGCGGGATCAAATCTCGGCTGTGGTGGTTGCATTTCCGATAGAGGTGGGAATGTTGTAGGCCCGTGTGCTCGGATTTGGGTGCACGTTAAAGAACCCCAGGTGGTCAAAATTTCCGGGGGCCTCCGCTACGGTGTCTTTCATAATCAAATGTTGATTTTGGGATGTTAAACCCACAAATCAATTAAATGAACATTGTGTGGGGCATTATTAGTGGCGGGTAGTTAAAGAAAGAGCGGCAGAATTTTTTATACGCGGGAATGTTTGAATTATTTACCCATGCATAATAGGACAATTAACAGATGGGAACAAAGTGCAGAAATGAGATTCACAAGGTCAAATGGGACAAAAAGTAATACTAATGGGAGGGAGAACAGCCACCAGTGAGAGAGATTTGGGATCAGCTCACATGAACTTGATTGCTACTTTGGTTTATGTGGTATAGGGTGACTACCAAAAGCGGAAATCATTGGTCTTGGCCTCATTATCCATCTGCTCAAAATTTTCATCTGGTCAGATATAATAGAAATTTCCGGAGCTCTCCACTACGACGTCTCTTGTAATAATATTCTAGTTTTTGTATACGTTAAATCCCAGATATTAATATATTACTATGGCATACCTTAGTACGACGGAAGCCACTAAAAGGTTATGAGGTATAGCATGCGAAGTGGTGTTAATATATAACACTGTTAATAGTCATATGGTATTCCAACTGTCAGATGGTGCTATGTAACGTACAGGTATAACTATGGGCATTCTTCAGACTGAAAGTTTCACTGAGGATTTCATCCCAGGTGAACGTAACTGCTGTGCTGAAAGAATGGTGTAATATTCATCTCACTCAGGAGGAAAGTCTATAAGCAATAATGCTCGCCTGCGTGACCTGCGTGCATACACATCTTTCCACTGCATGTGTACTCGCATATTTCTTTTCATTGTGCATTTTATTGAGATTTTCAGAAATATAGTATGATGTAGAACTAATAAACGTCAAGTTTTTGTCGACGTGAATAAAGTCGTGCTTGATTAATGCGCCCACCTTCACCGGCACTGGACTTGTTTTGAAAGCGTATAGTATGCAAAACGAGACGTAATTTAGCCTCGTCCACTATGTTATGCCGTCTCGCTTTCTATGCGTCTGCGTGAAAGTTGGAAACGTGAAACACACAGAAACGAACAAATATTGAGCTGCGGGCTGAAAAATGATATATAAGAGAGGTAAGTTGATACATTAGGTATTTCTTAAAGCATTTCTCTGGGTGAAACACGTAACGTTCAAGGGGTGTTTTTTTTTTTTCTGGATGATGGTTATGGATGCCCCAATCCTATAAAATGTATAGCTTCGGTAAAATCAGAATCTCTGTTTATTTGCATGAAGGTTAATGCAGCTTACAGAAAAGTTGTTGACGTTGACGCACAGCCAAGCACTGCCTCACTACATACTGGTCACAACATGCCCTGCTCATGTACATTTCGTCTTGATTTTGATTACGATGTCATGAACACCCGTTTGCTTCCAGGCCCACTCTGCTTTATCGAAGGCTTCAGCGCAATATCGATGAAATGCTGGCCAGTGCGGAGAAAGAGAGAGAGAAAATTGAAAAAAGCGGGGAGGGTATCCATACACACGCCCACATTGCTACTCTACACCGTAAAAAAAAGAGAGAGAAGGTAAGAGAGGTATCGGTAGTACTTGAATGCACACACGAAGTATATACAAGCAGAGGACAGGGACGTGTTTTCACCTGTTCCTCAAGTGCTACTGGCGGTTTTATCCGAAGGAGTACGTAGTGAACGTAAACCGCGTCAATCTGACATTTTTTTTTTTTTTCAAAGTCGCAGGTGCTATACATATCGCCTTCGTTTGCTGTCGGTGTACTATTTCTAATATAGAAAATAACATTCTTCGTTGAGGCCAAGGCAAGTGCATTTGGGTTGGTGACAATTTTATTGGTAGTCCGGCAGAGCTTTCGCCGACCGGGCCTCATAGTCTCCCGCGTGGGTGCGTCAAGGCCTTGCGTGACCGCCGCCTCCCGGGCCTATTGGACGGCCCAGAGTTGTTCGCTAGAGGCTGGGGCTGCGCAAGGTATTCCGGATTCAGCAACTTGTCTTTATTCGCTTCTTTCTTGCGAGGACTCGTCGTTTCTGTCTGGCGAGTCCGGCACTTCGTCGTAGCTCTTGCTGTCCGCGCTCGTCGATTGCAGAGAACTGGACAGGTTGTTGGCCATCTGCGTCACCTAAAAGTGTGGCAACAAAAGACCACTTAGGCTACCCGATTTTCAAAACCACGCAACGTTTTATTTGAAGCAGCTTTTATGGACCATATTAGTTTACTCTCGCAACCGCGTTTAGAGCAAGCATACCTAATCCTGGCCCTAGCTGCGCGGCCACCAGGCATAGGCGTGACACCACGGGGGGGGGGGGGGGGGGGGGGGATTGATTGATTGATTGATTGATATGTGGGGTTTAACGTCCCAAAACCACTATATGATTATGAGAAACGCCGTAGTGGAGGGCTCCGGAAATTTAGACCACCTGGGGTTCTTTAACATGCACCCAAATCTGCGCACACGGGCCTACAACATTTCCGCCTCCATCGGAAATGCAGCCGCCGCAGCCGGGATTCGAACCCGCGCCCTGCGGGTCAGCAGCCGAGTACCTTAGCCACTAGACCACCGCGGCGGGGCAGGGGGGGTGGGGGGGAGTCGGTCGGTTTGAATGTGGTCACCCAAGAGGGGAGGGGGAGCAGTAGCCTCATACTTATACATAATAGTGAGGGGGGCGCTGCGACAAATCTTCGCCCCCACAGGGACTGCGGGAATGGTTACGTCAAAATTTTATAACGAGTAAACGCTGCCGGCGGGCATTCGACAAGAATAAACCGGACGTTGTCACGATCATTGACTCCACCTCATCCGTTGCCCTGCCCGCTAAAAGCGATGACAACTCTGGTCTATATCGGTTACACATTTTTAGCCATTTATAAGAAGATTCAGGGGCAATAACAACTCGAATCTGTTCTTCCAGGAGTGACTTGCATTTGCCCAAGCTATTGCCTTTTCTAGCTTGCCCCACGCTCATTCATGTTCCAACATTCACCTTTGTACACTCGATGTTGCACGGCTCACACAATAAAACTACATTCTTCATCAAGCGATGTTCAACCTATTTCGTCAAGACAGCCTCTCTGAACTCTGTGTAATTCTCACGACAATGAAAAAAAACAATTTTTTTTTAACTGAGCCGCGCTGTACCAAATATTTGCCTCGATCGACGCTGAATCAGCTCTGAACAGCCACAGTAAGGAAGGTAAGTCGTTATGAAATGCGCGTGGACCTTTTATAACAGAATGACGTAACATAAGTGTGTATGTGCACAAGGAAGCATGCGAGCGCGTGGCAGTCAAATATGGCATGCACGAGAAGCCGCACTCACCGCCGCGTCAATTTCGATTCCCGAGGCCTGCTGCTGCTTGAGGCACCGCTCTTCGAACTTTCCGAGCAGCCTGGTCGCCGCCTTATGATCGCCCAAGTCATGCATCAAGACGGCGTAATTCAGGCACACCAGAGGGTCCCTGCGTGGCAAGCAGAATGGACGAGGCCAAACCATGACTGCAAGGTCGAGAGATGGGGTGCACACGGAAAGACGAAAATTGCACAGCTCGTTCGGCAGAGGTGGCGTATTTCGCTATTTCGGGTGTTGGCTGATGCGTGCACAAAATATAAAAAAAAATATATTGCCGGTAACCGACAGGCCGAGCTGCTGGAAATGACGGTGTCTTACGCAATTATAATCGTCACGGTGCATTGGTATGGCCTTTCGCGTTACGCACGCTATTTATTTATTAACTTCATAAAAATTAAAATAATCATATCTAAACCTCGGCATTTCATGATTTGATGGAAGTTTCTTTTTTGTCGTTCTGTGACTTAAAATACAGTGCCAGTTGTGATGCATGACTTTGTTTCTTCGTCAACCATTTGAGACCCACACACACACACCGATGAGTAGCGGGATTCTTGCTAATCTATGTGTTAGCTAGTTACCTTAATAATAATACTGAAACTTCGTTGTGCACAATCATGCACGACAGTTTGCTGTCGCTAATAGGCTGCGAACTTTCATAGAAGAAACCTACAGCAAACCTATAGCATTGTACAGGACAACGTGCATTCATGATTGGCGCAGACTCCCCGATGTAAGTCGCAGCTCACGTACTCGTCCAAAGTCATGGCCCTCTCGTACGCTCGTTTCGCGTTGTCCGGGTCCTGAAGGTTCCGCAACGCAACTGGAAGCACAATAGCATGGCAGTTAGAAACAATACCTTAAAAGAAAAATAATCGACAACTTAACCGACGCATGCGACTGCATAGTTGACAATGACAACAGAACCCGATCAATTCAATGGGAGAACAGTTTTGATTATCCTGTATAGTACCACAAACAATTTCTTGCGACAGCACTTGCGTGCGATCTGCGTCTATCATGCAATTTAATGAGAGAAAGCTAATTGAACCATTGCTTTCGAAGATAGCAAGCTAAGCATGACTACTAGTGTTACTAGTCGACATTGGGAACTATTACACAACCAGCTGTTACCCAATGACGTCGACTCAATGAACGGATGTCACGGGATGGTGGGATGAAGTGACATTCTAACTTTGTAAAAACCTTATCGCAAATGCTATCATACAGGTTATGGTGTGATAGTATATCGTAATGGATTATTTGTTATGCAAAAGTCAACGTCCACATTACAGTTTATTTTTAATACTAAGATATCGGCTTTCATTCCAACAAGAACAGCTTACAAGTTTGCAGCATGAATCACAATTGCAGCTATGATAGTCCTGTCACTTTAAAAAAAGATCTACAGCAACAGGCTTTGGTGAAGACATTATTAAACTTTCAAAAGCGGACCATTGAAGCATGGTGCTGTGATAGCCTTTTTCCATTTTCTTGCTTGCGCTACTTTTACACAATTCAAAAGGATCTCAACCCAACCCCGCCCGTCATTTATGCGTACTGTTTTGTTTTTAAACCCTTTTGAAAACATTTACCGGAGCTGCTGCCAATAGGGCTGACAAAGCATGCATGGTGAGTCACTGAAGATACACGCAGACGCATGACGTGTTTTCTTGAACGGATGGATGGAGTCCGTTCAGGAGCACGTAGAAAAAAGCACAAGTTGCGGAGAAGAAAACAAAAATCGTGCCCTGCGTGGATGCGCATTCACTTTCCGAGCGCTGAAGCGTGGAAACTTGAGCAAGTTGGTAGGACATAACTGAGCATACGAACAGCGCGACCTAGAAGTAGTTACAGCGTAACTACGAAAGCAATAAACAAGGACATAAAAGATCGCTGACTTTCAGCAGTGGCTTAATAGCGAAGTGGTGTAAATATATAGGTGAAAAAAAGAGAATGGACATGCGTACAAGGGTGCAGTTAACAACCACTGCGATAAAATGTCGACAAACCTCTTGTCAGTTGTTGTTTGAGCTGGAACCCTGTACACAGCTTGAAAATGATCGAAATACACAATCTCTTTTTGCAATAGCGCAATTAAGCTGTTAATAATAGCACAGATAGCTTCTTCCGACCCCGCTAAAGTGTTTTTTTAATTTATTTTGATTACAACTTTAAGAGAAAAAAAACACCTTCAAGATTCACTTTAACTTTAAACACTTTATACAAGTTATCTGTCCAGATAAACTTCATTTACATAATCAGAAAGTCGTAGAAGTAAGTTGGCTTTGATATACTGCCTAATAGCTATCACCCCTCCACGTCAGAGGGCGTCCACCGTCATCCAAATGGTTCCGCAAATGTAATTACTTCACGGGGTGACATTTGCTAATAATTATTGTGGTACATTGAAATGTATACAAGCACGGAACAAGACCTATATGACGATGACATTCAACTTTCCGTCTTAATAACGTGTCGTCAGGTTTGTAACTATAGGGTTCGTTGGCTGCAGTGGTGCACCTAAATGATGGTATAAGTACTGTGCCATGTTACAGGAAAAGATATATATGTGGTATTAGCTTACTGGCGAGCAGCATGAAGAGCTGTCCGTTGCGTGGATTGAAGTGAACGGCGGCATTGAAGAAATGGTAGGCCGAGGCGTACTGCTCCATGGTCAGGTGCACCAGACCGAGGTTGTGCAGGATCTGCCAGTCCATGGGGTTCAGGTAGTTGGCTCTCTTCAGGCAGCTGATGGCCTGCAATACGCACCATCATCGCCAACTTTTCTTTTAGCTCAATTTGTGCTGAGAGCTGTTGCTTTCCAATTAAGGTGAAAGTCGACTGCTTTTCGGCGGAAGCGAAACGCGTGAGGTCCGTGTATACTGTGCAATATCAGTGCACATTAAGTAACACCAAATGCTTGTGGTTCCCTCCCATATAACAATCACATCCTTGGTTTGGCACATAAAACCCCATATATTGCTGCTTCGCAGATATATAGCGTATGCGTGTGTGCAGGGGGGGGGGGGCGGAGGTTCTTTGGGGGAGATCAGTAGAAAGAATGAAAGAAGGAATGCTGCTCCATTTAGTTTCCACAGTTATTGTCTAAAGTGCGCTAGTAATTATCTAGTAATTATTTTTTTGAAAAATAATTGACGCCTGCTATAATTCCTGAGGACTGGAGGAAGGTAAGAATCGTACCAGTGCTAAAGGGTGACTCCGCATTACTGTGAAACTATAGACCGATATCTTTAATTGCATCTTGCTGTAAGCTCCTTGAAGATATTATTGCCACTTACATTACGAATTTTTTCTAGCGATAACCGTGTACTGTTTCAATTTCAGCAATGTTTTAAGAAACGTCTTTCTACAGTAACTCCAATAACCACAGTCTTCTATAATTTTGCCTCTATTTTAGATAAATCAGGCCAGGTAGACGTAATATTTTTAGATTTTAGAAAGGAATTTGATCTCATTAGCCATGCAAAACTAATTTTAAAGTTAAAACCAGAGGACTACCTGAGTTCATCGTTGCTTGGGTTTCAGCCTACCCTAAAAACCATACACAATTTGTAAGTATTGACAATCATTTTTCACGCCACTTGCCTGTTAACTCAGGACTTTCACAAGGAAGCATAAAAGGCCTGCTTTTATTTCTCATGTACATGAACGACATCGTCCAGGTCATTATTGAACCAGTTTTTCGCAGATTATTGCTTGCTTTTTAATGAAATGAAATGTTCGGACGATCAAGCCTTGCTGAATACTAACCTGCAGAACATACATATGTGGTGTCAAGAGCGGGAAATGCAACTTTGGGATAACAAAACTGTTTTCATGAATATGCGTAGAAAGAAAAACATTTTACATTTTTCATATAGTCTCCCTTCAGAACGGCTAACGAAGGTCCCTCTCTACAAATCCCTCGGCGTCACAATAACTAGTACACTCAGTTGGAACACCCATATTTCGAACATGTGTTCATCCGCCTTCCATAAGCTATGCTTATTGCGACATAAGTTAAAGCACCCACCAACTGATGTCAAACTTCTCGCATATTCATTCAGAATAAGACCCAAGCTGAAATACGTACCCATTGTCTGGGCCCTCATACGAAACAGAATGTCGAAGCATTGACGATTATTCAACAAAAATTAGTTAGATTTATTTATTTCAAATACCGCAAAACAGACTCTCCTACTAAACTAATGAATGTTACGACATAACATCATTGCAATTACGAAGAGAAATTGACAAATTAAAATTTCTGTTTCATTTGAAGAATCGTCTATTGCTACTTCCCTCTCAGCCCTACGTGACACCATTGGCGTCACAAACTACAAGGCATCGACATTAATGAGTCACTAACCCCATACAGCACCAAAACTAACTTATTCAAGTTTTCATATTTCCGAATATAATTAACAAATGCAACTCGCGGCCAATATCACGAGTGCATAGTATAAAAGCAATCAAAGGTCTTCAGGATTGATGTTCGGCTATGTTAATAATGATCCTTCGTTATGTAAATACTGCTTTAATAATGTTCTGTGTATATTACTCAAATGTGCCTTTGTTGTGTGAATATTGCATATTGCTTCCTCACTTTTTGAGATGTTTAAGGTGTTATTATTTTTAGCTATGCTGCACAAATTAGACACTGTCTTTCATCTGTTCTTTTTTCTTTCAATGCACTGTGTGTAAATGTCTAGCCTTTACGAGTACGCTTCTGCCCCTCTGGCTAGGGCCCAAGATGGGCCTTCAGTATCTGTAAAATAAATAAAAAATAAATATTATCACCGAGAATGCCGAAAATTTGTAGATGGTGACATGCGCAATGTTTGTCGTAAACCGCTAAGTGCCCCCTCCCCCCCTAAGCGCGATTAGCGTCGAGTGGCGTCCTTTTATTCCACGTGCAAACAGAAAGGAAATGCAATCGTTCTTCGCCTGCAGTATAACCATGACAAATGCAAGTGTGTAATATCCGCATGCGTAATAACTTCACGTGGTGAAATTTGCAAAATTATACGGACGTTATTGAGGCATTTTGAAATGTAGAAACGCGGAATAATATTTGGGAATCAAACGAAAAAGATTCCGACTTTATGGTAGTTTCTATACAGCTGCTTATTCCGAGGTATAATTGTTTAGACGCACCGAAATTCTCATCGCCAGATGGGAAGTCACGTATACTCAATTTGTTATGATTTATGTCACATCCACAATGCTAAACACAACATGATAATGGGCACTTCATGCAGCGAGTAACAATCGTACTCTGTAAGGTCTCGATTTAACGTTCATCCAATTCACTCGACCGAGTTGAGCACAGCCCCTGCGCTGGGCTGAAAATTACGCTACGTTTCTCAACAATAGCTTCGTATCAACGCTCAGGACCTGTGAACACGCTTTTCCGAAGGCAGCGTCCCCATCCACTTTCTAGAATCGCGCTGGAGTGTGGAGTTCAAGAAAATGCCAGCAAGCGAACATTTAAATGATAAAATTGTCAAGATATCCCCTTTTTTTTTCTCTCTTTTTCCTGTCCATAAAGCTCGCAATAAGATGCATCATTTTTCATGGTTATACTGCCGATAAATATGAAACCAGCAGAATAATACTTAAAGAATTGTCACGGGTATCTTACCGCGACGTACTTTTTCTTGCCAAAGAAACACATGCCGACGTTATTCCACAGAGCGGGGCTTTCATCTGGCGCCGAGGCGATGGCGCGATACTTCGTCAGCGCCACGTCGTAGTCTCCGTACGTCTGCATGATGCTTCCAGCCGCTAGCACGGCGGGTCCGTAGCTGGGGTTGCTGGCCAGCGCCGCACCCAGACGCTCGAACGCCTTCGGATACATGTTGCACTGCGCAGAGCGTCACCCACCGCTGGTGGTCAGAGCAAGCTGCAGTAGGCACGCTTCATTATAGGCTCTCCATACCTCCTCGGATAAGCCGAAACGTCGTTGTAAATAATAAAGGTGAACCTAGTTTCATATACGACCGCAAAAACAGCGACATCAACGTCGTAGTAAACAATAGGAGCTGCTGATAGTGCTTAATAAAAGCCAGAGAAGCACTGCTACCCCCTCTCCCACGAGGCATTAGTGGCTTGGGTATTCCATTGCTAAGCCCAAGGAAGTGGGTTCAATCAGGTGGCCGTGTTTCGGTGGCCGCATTCGGTGGCCGCATTTTGATGTTAGTGAAAGGAAAAGAACACCTGTGTGCTTAGGTAAGGCGTAACTTATATCTTTAGCACGCAAAACACTTATATTTTTAAGAAACATTGCAAGAATTTTGTGCGTGTGACGAATCACACACTTTTTCACGCTATTATATTCCCGTGGAAAGCGAAGCAAACGAAGTCATTTATCGCCCTTTTGCTGGAATTCAAAATTCTGTTAGGACTAGCTATATTTGCAATAGGGTCCGATCAGATAGCAGTGCAAAAGGGCACCTCCTCTGTCTTATAGCAATCTGATTGATTGATTGATTGATTGATTGATTGATTGATTGATTGATTGATTGATTGATTGATTGATTGATTGATTGATTGATTGATTGATTGATTGATTGATTGATTGGTCGGTCGGTCGGTCGGTCGGTCGGTCGGTCGGTCGGTCGGTCGGTCGGTCGGTCGGTCGGTTGGTTGGTTGGTTGGTTGGTTGGTTGGTTGATTTGTGGGGTTTAACGTCCCAAAACCACTGCATGATTACGAGAGGCACCGTAGTGGAGGGCTCCGGAAATTTTGACCACCTGGGGTTCTTTAACGTGCACCCAAATCTGAGCACACGGGCCTACAACATTTTCGCCTCCATCGGAAAAGCCGCCACAGCCGGGATTTGATCCCGCGATTATATCATGCTGTGCTGCAGTGATCATGCCGAGGCATTTGTTCGTCTTTGTCCGGCGGGTACCTAAGAATAATTAACAGCCATTATTTAGCTGGCAAAGAGATAGTTCACACCGACCAAGAACGCATGCATGAATGTGGCCCATATTCTATTTCTTGGTAGATTCGGAGCAGATATGATAACTTCTTCATATTTTATTTCATATATATTAACACAACGCTGGTCAGCCAGTCAGTCAAAAAACCTTATTTGGGTCCTAAGAAACTAGGGAGTCGTATTTGCGGGTGGCACCCACGTTGGCGCCGGAAGGCTATGGTTTTCCGCCCGTTCACGGGTCTTTTTGAAAGCCCTTAGTTGTTTATCTAGATCGCCGCTTCTGAGGGCTTCCTCTCAGTCATCTAGTTTATATTAAAGAGGCATTTCGTAACGCCGAACATCGCCAGAGCATGTGCGCTAACGAGCAATACTCTTCATGTCAATCAGGGCAGTGCGGATTGATGTCCGGAGCAAAGCGACTGAATTTTCCTCTCGACGGAAAAGATCCCGTCTGTACATTTTTAGGGTGGAAGATTGAGGTCTATATTCAGCTTTGGTTGCGGGAGCGGGAATTTCCTGCACCCAAGCTGATAGTGTTTCCCTATTTTGTGAAACGGGAGTAATGGGTAGAAGTTATGCTCCCAACCAGGATTGTCTATAGCGTATCGGGACCATCGCAGAATGTCAGACCTCGCACTTGGTCATGAACTAGTTCACTCGGGTAGAGTTTGCTGCGATGGTGAAATCGAGTAATTCTGTACACGCGTTTTGGTGGCATCGTCACAACCACCGTCCAACCGCAACTCCCAACAATAGATTACAAATGAGCCGTTCGCATCCAAGACACCTGGTGAGAATGATTGCCACGAAACCTATTCTCGGTGCAGGATGAGTTGTACACTGATATCCACCCGATGGGAATGTTGGGGGAATGACTAAAGGCAGGCACATACAGGCGCTGTCTTTCACGCTATTTTACTATTCTTAATGACAAACCGAATAATTGATTAGATTGATTTGTGGGTTTTAAGGTCCCAAACCGATGATATGATTATGAGAGACGCCGTAGTGGAGGGCTCCGGAAATTTCGACCACCTGGGGTTCTTTAACGTGCACCCAAATCTGAGTACACGAGCCTACAAAATTTCCGCCTCCATCGGAAATGCAGCCGCCGCAGCCGGGATTTGATCCCGTGACATGCGGGTCAGCAGCCGAGTACCTTAGCCACTAGACCACCATGGTGGGGCAACAAATTGAATAGCTGAAGCGCCCAGTCTGGTATAGGTACACAAACTCAAACGTACACAAATGGGTGGGACAACCACTTTAGTGCCGGCTGCTACACTACGTTCTCGAGAAGTATACTTGCGCATTCGCTAGTATATGTTCCCTTGAAAATTTCCACAGCTACTAGCGAGCACGCGAGTATTGAATCATGATGCGTCTATTTTCCTCCTAAAGGGAGTGCTCTGTGCTGACAACGAGCCGTTCCTTCATTCCTTTTTAAAGCAATTCCGCAGGTTACCCTCATATTAGTTTTTCGTTTCAGCCCCATGCTGTGTGTCCTCTGAATTTGTTCTAATTTGCTCTTGCCCTCCGTTGCCGAAGTCACAGCGACATGCAGATTCACTGTGGACATTGGCAAGAGGGAATCCATAATCTACGGTTGACAAGTTACCAGAAGGAAAAAAGTGAATCCTCATAGTGTTTCGACCATTGCTACGCACACTTCGCCTGTTCGTCGGCAGGCTGAAAGCGCCCTACGCAGAGTCCGTACAACAGGTACTGGATGTTCTATCATGTCCAGTGCTTGCAAGCCTTCAGTATATAGGCACGCATGACTGGGCGGTCTACAGTGGAACGTGATCCACCTGAAATCCTGCATCGGCTAATATCAAACACAGCTGTGTAGTTTGAGCTCACGTGTACGTTTCTGTATGATTCCTTCTTTCAGACAGACAGACAGACAGACAGACAGACAGACAGACAGACAGACAGACAGACAGACAGACAGACAGACAGACAGACAGACAGACAGACAGACAGACAGACAGACAGACAGACAGACAGACAGGCAGGCAGACAGACAGATGAACTTTCTCTGTGTCCTGGCAAGAAAGTTTGTAAGAACTTACCGAAGGCAAGCGTAACAAAAACTTCAGCGTATACTATATTGCTATATGGTGACAAAAGCCTATAGTAAAGTAACCGTGGGTCAGATGTATATAATTGTAGCTCCGCACACACGCAATGAACGTGGTGATCGGGAGAGGGCTGAACATGGCGCTATGAGATAAACGACGTAAAATAGACGTTAACGTGGGAACATAGAAAGCGTAATATTTGGACACATTCAGTGTGCCTGCACCAAGAGGGCATTACGAACACAACAGCACACGTCCGCATCTCGGTAGCTCTCAGCAGAGAGGTCAAAGCACCCGAGGCTCATCCTGTACGTTTTTTTTTTTTTCTCAAGCAAAAGTGCGGTCGTGGGCTGCGTTCAGAACGTGACACCACATTTCCGCTTTGCCCTCCTAATCGATACGCAACACTCTCGCCCAGTAAAGCCCTGGCGAAGGATGGAACGGAAAACAGATAGAACGACGTGGGAGAATGAAATCTTGAAAGCTCATCGGTGTGAAGCAAATGATATCCAAAGAAAGAAAGAAAGAAAGAAAGAAAGAAAGAAAGAAAGAAAGAAAGAAAGAAAGAAAGAAAGAAAGAAAGAAAGAAAGAAAGAAAGAAAGAAAGAAAGAAAGAAAGAAAGAAAGAAAGAAAGAAAGAAAGAAAGAAAGAAAGAAGTATAAATGCAGAGCTCTTTGAGTAACTATCGTGACATAGTCCGCTTGCCTTACACCCATCTGTACTGGTTTCACGCACTTTTGTCGCATTTGTTTATCTCCACAGATTTCTGAGAGAACGCTCAACCATACTGCAAACACCACGAGTAAGGACGAATAATTGATGAAAGTCAGGAGTGCTGCTCACAGAATGAAGTTAATAATAATAATAATAATAATAATAATAATAATAATAATAATAATAATAATAATAATAATAATAATAATACCCAGCAAGTTACTTGCGAAATCTTCATTGGTAAACCAAAGTGCACAGACACCGCGTGACGTGCACGTTAACGTGGCCCAGGTGAAAATCACATCATTTTTTATCGGCACCCCAAGCATTTCAAATGATCACATACTAAGCCTGAATATGCATATCGGTGGGTATACTGTTAGCGAAACGATTACCGATATTGGGTTCTCATATTCTACAACATGGTTGTCCACGTAAAAGCAGCAGTGTGCGCTTTATATGCAACTCAGAAGACGGCTTGGAAGCGTTCGAATTCGCCCTTTTGGGGCTACCGTTGAAGCATTAGTGGCGAATGATTGCTTGATTGACTGTCCAGTGCTACAGGTAATGATTACGAAATGGCTACAAGATGGTATGAACGAAGCACATTGAAAACCTTATATTTAATTTTGTACATGCAGTGTCGACCAACTTCACGGAGAGGGGGGGGGGGGGACAAGAAGAGGAAAGCCACACGTTTACGGTAAAGAAATTGGTATAAATTGAAAGTGCATAGAAATTTGCAGGGGCACTACAGTCTCAACGCTGTGGGCTGGTATTTGTAGCGATGCATTTTCGTTTTTTTTTACGATTGGCCAGCGCTCATGCACACTAACGGTCTGTCTATGTATTCAACGGGATGAGCTAGTGGTCAGTGGTAGATATTAAGACTATCATATTTGAAATAAAAGGCAAACGCATCGCTACAAAATATTTGCACTGGACTGCAGGTTTTTACAGGCTTGTTATTACCTCAAATGGCTTTCTTTCTAATATTACTGCACTTCAAACAACTCACAGAAAGCATGCATGTGCACTCGCTACGTGGTCATCACAGAAAGAAAGTCCTTAAGTTAAGTTAAACATCTAACGACAGGATACGGATTCGAATGTACGAGTGTGTTCAAGCCGCAGAACCGTGTGATCCTCAAACTTCAAGCTTAATTCTAGAGCTATGCAATCTTCGAAATTCTAACACCAGATCGACGGTCCTATTCGATCCTATCTTCAATTCGAGTACACTCTAAAAAAAGAGCGAGTAACAAGGGTGTCTTTTTGTCCCACAACAATAATCGTCATCTATATTGCGTTCCATCCTTGCGCTATCGCCCCGGGCCCGGTACACTCCGGTCACGATCGACATACCCATTATCAGGGTTACATTGCATTCCCGATAGGAAAGTGGCCAGCGCCGAGTTTTCAAGAAAGGAAGCGCACGCAAGCCTGATGACGATTATTGTTGTGGGACAAAAAGACACCCTTTTTACTCGATATTTTGTTAGAGTGTAGCCACTATTCGTGAGTATGAATGCATTTCGAATAAGTAACGACTGTATTCTTCACCAAAATAAACACTAAATTGGTACAAAAGTACGAAAATTTTTCATCCCGTTCCGCGTTCATATCAAAGTAGCATATAAAACCTCACGCGGTACAGAAGCTGTATGTGCCTTGTGTACTGCGTAAGGTTTTATCTTTGAAAGTGTACGTTGTATCAATTTATGGAAGGATCGTTCTTATTAGCTGAAACACTCTGTTCATGCATGCGATTATGTGTGCGTACAGAGTGTGGATGCTCTCTTTGATGCTAAAATTCTGAATACGCGTATTAGGATGTGAACACACACAATTAAGCGTAGCGCGCGAAAATGAAAAGCGCTCGAAGATACACCACACCTCACCTGCATGTACAATAATCCGAGCTTCGTGTTCAGCTCAGCGCTCTCGGGACTGTTCCTGAGGAGAAGGAAAAATGCGCAAATTAGGCTCAACCAATAATATCCACGAGCTAGCAACGCTTAATGTTGTCCACTTTCATGGGCAAGCAGGCTGTCCGCTCAGATTAGTTTTTATATACACATAATGCATAATGATGCAATACGCATAATGCATCACTATACCGTTATGGGGTTTCACAAACAGGTATAGAGTAAAAGCTCATTAATTCAAACTCGTTCAGGGGCTATATCACACTGTTCGAATTAAGCTTGGTTCGAACCAATGGGGTGATCAAATCCCGTCCATGGTGGCCGCATTTTCGATTGAGGCTAAAATAATTTAGGCTTGTGTGCTTAGATTTAGGGGCACGTTAAAGAACCCCAGGGGGTCATAATTCCCGGAGGCCGCTCCACTACGGCATCTCTCGCAATCATATCGTCGTGGTTTTGGCACTGTAAACCATTATTATTATTATTATTATTATTATTATTATTATTATTATTATTATTATTATTATTATTATTATTATTATTATTATTATTATTATTATTATTATTATTATTATTATTATTATTATTATTATTATTATTATTATTGTTGTTGTTGAAATAATGGGTGGGTGCCAGAATGCACGGACATCGCACCACACTGCTCTGCACGGACCCAAAGAAGCCAACTCTGGCTTTGGTGTTATCGCGAATTAGATGATGATATACATTATTGGCAAGTGATTTCGTTAATTAAGCTCATGGAGCTCTAACACTAATCAAAATTCATTGGTCAGTCAGTGATACGCCCGTTACGGAAGAAATAGAGCAATCAAAATTAAAAGCAATCAGGCGTTTGCATTTGCTCGCGCTTCTTCTGTCGCGACTGCGCTAGTATCGTTTGCAGCTTGACCGAGAGCTCCAGCACAGCGTCCGAATATTCATCTGTCGAGAAGTGCTGCTATTGCGTTGTTTGAATCGCTAGTCAATTTGATTTGGTTTGGTTGTGCAACATATTGTGGTCACCTTGGGCTGGCTTGCGTGAGGAGAGATGAAAGCCAGTGGGCTCCTGCAGATCGAATCAACCACTGTAGATACCGACGCGTTCGAACTATTGAAGTGTTGTCCCATAGAAATACACACAGCTGTGCCAAGAACAGGTATTCAGTTCAAGCTAACTGTGAGTTCTAATTGACAGAGTGTCAACTACCAAGATTTTAGTGCATCAAAACAAGAAAAAAAATAACTCCTTCCTAGAAAACAAACGCGTTGAAATGCTGCAAACATCTATCCGACATAGGTTTCTCTCTACAGCACATTTTTTTTTGCTTTCGTTTTCTTTTCTTTTTTGAAGCTGGACTTCTCAAATTCAGAAGTGGAAGCACGGGCCGAACTTTTCGGCCCATGCAGTGCTATATGATTCGCGCACCGACACGATGGTCTCGCCATTAAACTACGTAGGCGCTATGTGAATCGGAAAAACCGTTGGCTAGCCAGAAACATCCAGGCAGTATCCTATAAGATGGTAATGGCATTTACATGAAATCATGAATAGAAATGCGAAATAATCGAGATTTAACCACTCCCGGCGTTAATGTACTTTTCGTGGTGAAGGTACTATAGCACGAAATGGAGATGAATGTGTATACGACAGAGCCCAAAATCATTGTATTGCTTAAACTGTGAGCTTACTCGACAGCCTTTCGGAAGACGTTGATTGCAGACTTGATGTCGTCATTGGCAATGTGCAGTTCTCCCAGGGCGACGAATGTCTCGTCTCGAGGACTCTGCTGTATGGCTTCTGCAAAGCGTTGTCTCGCCTTCAGATGCGAGAGGCAAGACAAAGAAGCCAGTTTAACTTTGGTGCCTTCTCAATGGGTGCATTGAGTATGATGCAGCCCGTATGTATACGTACAAACGAATAAAACGTCGCTACCTGCTCGTAGTCCTTCAGCTTTGCATAGCAGAGTCCGAGGTAATGTAATATGTCCTGCATCCATTCAGAAAGAAGCGATACGTTATTTCAGAAGAATGTTTTGCTGGGCGAGTTGGCTCAGGGTCGTCGTGGAATTCAGCGCCAAAAGTATGGACAAGGAACACGTACATTGAGAGTTTCAAGTTTCTCGTGGCCTTTTTACAGCAAAAAAAAATGCAAGAGCAAAGCACTAAAAGTTACGAAGCAGCAGCTTGACGGCGTTCCTGCCCCCTTAAGTTGGCGACAAGTGTGCAGCTTGCGTTCAAATAGGGAAGGGGGGGGGGGATAAAAACGTATTCCCACGCTTCTATATCCACATATCTACGTATATACATCTGAACACATTCTCACCTATAAACATTAACACACAATATTCTCATCTATCCACATACAACAATTACATATTTTCATCCATACATGCAATTCAGCATAGAGTCCAAAAATATATAAGCAGTAATGTACACACGTGTAAACTTAGTCGATGCAGAAATGGTAACGTGCAAATTCGTAGATACTGAATAAGAGCTTAATATCTAACAAAAATTAACATTGTTCGGCCGAACAAAAAGGCGATATATATATATATATATATATATATATATATATATATATATATATATATATATATATATATATATATATATATATATATATATATATATATATATATATATATATATATATATATATATATATATATATATATATATATATATATGAGATATAACAGACAGTAATGCCAAGGAATGTACAGGGGAAGTTATTAAAATCAATGGAATGTAAATAAGAAGAAAGAAAAGTCCACTTTTCTTTCTTCTTATTTACATTCCATTGATTTTAATAACTTCCCCTGTACATTACTTGGCATTACTGTCTGTTATATCTCATTAATATTGTGTTAAAACACGGAAAAACGAGCCCTTAGGTATACACTTCTTTCCCTTATATATATATATATATATATATATATATATATATATATATATATATATATATATATATATATATATATATATATATATATATATATATATATATATATATATCAAAGTAAGCAGTACGAAAAAAAGAAAACTGAACAACTAATAAAGAAGAACAGAAAAAATGTGAAATCGGCAAATACTATTCATATATTTGTACCCTTATTTAATAAGCTCGGTTTTAGCGCCTTTTTTGTAAGAGCATGCTCAACTCGGTTGTCGAGGCATACAACAAATTCAATACCCAAGTCACTTGGTACTGCAATCGACATGAGCTGTAGTTACTTCTCGAAAACGGCAAAACCCAGTGATTTCATTTTCAGAAATTATATAATGATTCTTGTGACAGAAGAAGGCAAGTTTAAATATATCCCATTGTTTCACCGGAAATACCTTTTGCTTTTCAAAACGAGGTTATATTCGTGAAAGTGTTCAATAAGCAGTACATTGAGAGTGCGGAATATTTCAGTGAAAAGTGCATTAAACAGAGCAGTGACATTTTGCCGAATAGTTTTCTTTTGTAAAGTTCGTAAGCTATGAATGTTAGTTCTTGATGCCGTGCCCCATACTATACATCGACTGACATATGATAGCAACAGAATGTCATACAACATGTGTTTTATTTGGTGTGAAGCACGTATCGTAATCGGCATATTATACCACAAGATTTGGCTAGTTTAGACGCAATACGATCAATGAGTGCGTCCAAGTTTAAATCTGTTAACTACTCGTAATAACTACATCGCGCTGAATAGGTGCTATACTTTCTTTGTCCTCGGTTTTTAGCGCAGAACTCTACGACGATACCTTTTTTTTTTCTGCGAACTTTATGCAACTAAGCAACGCATCAAGCCTGTTCGGCAGGTTGCACCGAAGGGTAGGCTGGTTTATGTAATCAAGGTTAAAGTCCAAATGTGACTCTGGCTACAGGAGACGCCGCAGTGGAAGGCTCCAAACAATTTCGGCAACCTGGACTCCTTCAATATATTGCACAGCGCATAGGCATTCGCTTCTATGGAAATTTGACAGTAGCGGTCGATATTGAACGAGCGTCTTTCATGTCCTCAGACAGCTGAGCACGCCGCAAACTCTGAGCTACTGCGGTTGCTAAGTACGTGAGTACGTGAGGGATGCTTTTAAAGGGACCAACATCTCATTTTTTTCGACTCAGTTTTTCTCGGCGTGACAGAAAGCTTACGCTTCGAAGTGTTCGAAGCGGCAGTAGCTAATCCAAAACGCCCGCAGTCATTTTATTTATGAGCAGTATTTTTCGATACAAAAGGCTCTGAACACGGATAAGCCCGTTCATCCAACAACGGTAGCGATGTCGATAGCGATGCCGGTGGCCTGTCTGGTGACTTGTGCATGCCGTTCTTGTTCTGCTTTCGCTGAATTTCCTGTAGCTAAGCTTAACGACGTTTATTCTGAGCTTTAGAACTATTTTTGAAGATAACAAGCCGTTACAATGAGACGATGTCTCTGTATTTCTACCACGTTGCGTGTGCCTGCGCCCAAGGTTGTTGCGCCTGTGTCGTGGATGGCTTGCCCCTTCATTGTTACTCTCTCGACACACGAGCACGGCCAAGTCACCGAAAACGCCACCGCGCATATGCGCAGCCGCGCGGACTAGCAGTACACGTCATTTCTGAGACAAATTCTAAATAGAAAAAGCCCCAGCTTTGCCGTAAAGGCGAAACAATGAGTGCGATAGCAACAAATTGTAATGTCAGGTGAAGAATTGCAAGCAGATTGAAACATTCAATTCTACGCACCGGAGCATTTTTTCTGGATTACTTTTGTTTCTTGCGTATTCATATATATAGATACGTATACATATACGGTGAATGATGGCGGTCGCTGACGACTGCGGCAAAATCCAGTCGAGAGTGTTCATATAATTGCTATCGCAATAAAACCACGTCGCCCCAAACTCTTAGCGACCCCGGAAACTGTGTGCTTGGTTTTATGAGCGCGCAGAAAAGTTGCTCAAGGCACGCTGACGAGCATGGGCTAATTATGTCATGCGGAGGCAACGCCTCTTTAATGCGTACTACTAACACAGGCCTATGTGTACATTTTTATGGAGTATTATACATTTTACTATAAAGAAGCAAACAATATTTTAATACTAACAGGAGAATTCTTGACCGTTTACACTATTGTTTACGGTTACATGACAGAGCAAATCGGATAATCGAAGTTTCTTCCACCAGCCAGGTGACGCCACAGGCTATTTTCGCGATTTTAATTGAAGAAATGAAATATAACTCCACTTTTCACGAAAAAAAACACGGTTGGTTTGGATCACTATAAAGTACAATCTTTTCATCTGTGCCGTCCTCTCATTTAATGTTCTGGGCAGATGTCGGTCCCTTTAAACTAAATCTGCCGGAAACTACAAGCCTTGCTTGCATGTTTAGTTACCCAATTTAAACAATGTTGTTGATGGAATGGCCAAAATTCCAGGGTACTTTCAGGGGTACTTTTTATCTATCTATACTTTCTACTGTGCGGCATCACAGAAGGCTGACGAAGATTCCACCCACGGCTCAATCTAATGGACTAACATCGTATGGAGCCTGTATCACCGAAAGGCCTTGGCCTAAAACATGACTCGATCCTCAAGCGTATTTTTTTAGGCCCCTAACCTTATAAGGCGCGTTGTGTTGATGCTTATTCCTAATAATATTATCCATAACTCATCTGTGCGAACATATCGGTTTATTTCTTTCATGGCGTCTATCGTCATGCTTACGCCAAGCAGGGCTACGCCTGTCTGGTTGCTCATTTTTGGCACATAAAATAGTATGCTCTTTGATATAACTATACGCTGAAACTTATAATACATTACAATAGTTTCGTATAATTAAACATATATGCTGTGACATGAGGCCACTAGTACATATGATGACCCAAGTTTCTGTCATTTGTTTTTGTTTTCTTTTTACTGCGAGTGGCTGACAGGCGAGAACTGAGTCTGATCGAATCGATACATTTTTTTCAGGCACAAAAATATTGGTGCTATTTCAGTCATTAAGCATGATTTGGACATAAAAGATGCTGAGCAGTGCTAAATCCCGTCACGAAAAGAGCCCGCCAAAAGTGGAGTCACATTCACCCAGCATTTTCCTTTCAGTTTAATGCATTCCTCGTAGATGTCAGCAGCTGCCTTGTGTCTTCCCAGCAGAAACCTGCAATACAGGCACGACTGGTGTTAATACCATACTCGTTCAGGCGCTTACTATTGTCGACACGCAATCTAATGTGCATGGTGTATCCTTTGTGCCATTATTACCTCGTGCTGTACAAATTATACATTTGAGGAATTTATGCTTAACGTTAACTTATCAGTATTGCAAACGCAGGCGTACGACACGCTGCACAACTTATGAATCACTGGTGAGCTAGTTAGCTTCACAAATGCCAGTGTTCCGTTTAATTCACGTTATGGCTATTTTAGTTGGCACAAGGAATGGTGCAGTACAGTGAAGTCGATGCTGAATATACGGATTCTGCATGATGCAAAATTGAACGTGTCGAGGAAGAGAGAGGCGAGCAGTCGAACCAAGCAGGCAACCCGGAAAGCTTTAGAAATGATGTTCTATCAGATTTTTGAAAAACACCCTCTGATAACACTGAACGTAGAGCAAACAGATCAAGATGATTATCGCACTCCTAAATGGGTTGAATGATGCAAATTGTTACACTCGGGCTCCAAGAAGTACTAAAATAAACTGGCGAACTTCTTTTGCCAACATAGCGTGTCACGAGCGGTGTATATGGGGGGGGGGGGGGGATTATGAAGACGTATTCTTACAAGGATCTGGCTACTTGTTTCAGGATTGAAACATCCCCGTTGAGGAGGGCACATGACTGGAACACTTCCAACGATTCGCTGATGTTTCCTTCGTGGCGCAGTATCAGGGCTGCACGTGAAACAGTACGACGTCACAAGTTTTTCTCACTGCGAAGCTATATGACATCTGTGGACATAGGTGTATCAGCCGGGGGGGGGGGAGCAAGGGGAACAGAAGTCCCCCCCCCCCCCAAAAAGTTGGGGGGCTGAGGCCCTCCCACTTTTGACAGCTAGTGGTCACAGTCACCTGCACGCTGCGGAAAACAACTAAGGCAAAATTTTCCTTCAGCACTAGTAATCAATCACTTATATTATTAGGAGAAGAAAAAGTATCACAAGGCAAAGCGACATTGTAGTGATAACTTTTCAACGTTCCAGCAGTGACGATTTTCCTTGAAGTCTTTTTGCGACTTTCCGCCCTGTGTAGTAACACTGCAGAGCAGGCTAGCGCTGAACAGGTGCTCTATTATTTACATCACTTGTCCATGTTTTTATACTACTGCACCTCGCCGATGAAAGTATAGATGGGAATGAACACAATCTTTATAGACAGGTCAAAGCATTTGCTGCTTCGGCAAAATTATTTTCTTTCATCAAAAAGGATTACCATCACCGCTGCTCTGTCGAAGCTGCTGTGAGCACATAACTGCGACTAATCTTCCTAAATATTACCGACGGAGGCGGAAATGTTGTAGACCCGTGTGCTCAGATTTGGGTGAACGTGAAAGAACCCCAGGTGGTCGAAATTTCGGGAGCCCTTCACAACGGCGTCTCTCATAATCATATGGTGGTTTTGGGACGTTAAACCCCACGAATCAATCAATCTTTCCATATATAGTAATTTTGCCGTACTTGAAGTGCCAAAAAAGGTTTCCAGTTTAATCTCCAATAAATCTGATCAGTCTTGCTAATTGCGACTTGGAGCGATGGAAGCAGCTTGCAAAGCGGCGAAAAAATAAAGCAGTAGACTAGAGCTCATAGAGAAGCTAAAATAAGAAGGTAAAAGTGCTCAAAATACCTTTGGTTTCTCAAGGAGTGCTTTACATTTAAAACTGAGTTCGTTGTGAGCTGTTTTAGTCATTACAATTTCATTCAATGTTAAAATATTTACTGTTGAGGAGGCTTCCATCAACATAATTGTAGTCATGTGGAAAGTTGTGAGGTAAAACATAAAAAGCGTCGCACGTAATATTATTACATGCATCATACATAACAAACATATACGTGTTGTCCCAGTGCATGCTGCTTGAAGCTGACTGCTTTTTTTTTACGCTATTGAAGAATAACTTCCCGTGCAGGGCAAGTTATTTTTTTCACCACCTTTTTTTTCTTATTTAAATTATATTGGTTCTAATAGCTTCCCCTATACATTCCTTGGCATTATTGTATGTTATATCTCATTTAATAATTTATTATTGTGTAAAAACACAAAAAACGAGCCCTTACGTATACACTTATACACTTCTTTCCATATATATATATATATATATATATATATATATATATATATATATATATATATATATATATATATATATATATATATATATATATATATATATATATATATATATATATATATATACACCGGCTGACAAGTGTGGTAGGTTAGCGCCCCCACCCACTCGCGAAAGAGTTGGTTCGCCACTGTTTGTGAAACCAGAATGAACCCTTCGGATAACTGCGATAAATGTAGTAATACAGCCATTTAATATAAGTAATTCGGCTTCATTGCTGGTCTGCCAATACGTACTCAGACATATTGTTATATGAGTATATATACACCACTCGCGAGATACAGCAAGCAGTCATGAGGCGTCAGTGGTTGCTGTGATAGTATTTATTTACTGCGACAGCAGCAGCAGGCTCTCGCTCCAGATCTGTTGCTTTCATTATTTCCAAATAGCACAACTAACATCTATGAAAGAAAAAAAAAAGCCACTGACATCTTCCCACGGGGGGAACTCGTGTAAATGCGTCGCAGAGTGGTGGGGGTATCGCGTGAATGTTGCGTAATTGGGTATGGTTTCGGAATGCTTCGCTGTAATTTCGTCTTTATTATTCTTATTTATTGAATGCAGGAGAAGCATCGCTTTGAACGAGTGGTGGGACGGTGATGTTTGGTTGTGCCTCATTACTGGATGAAGGCACTGTTGCTTCCATCAATCACATCTACCCGAGTCAAGCAAAGCGTCAAGTCAAACGAAAACCAAGACGCCCTTGACTGAATTGCGAACGCGTGACCCAATGCTTACAAATACGGGGTGGCCAGTGGACGGTTGTGCAGCGGGATGCCTGCGTCAGCCTTTTGAGGCGAGAGAGGTGGAGGAGAGCGACAGTTGGCACGAGACGCGAGCATGCGCAGCGAGGTGTCGACGGCGCCACCGACGCCGGATCCGCGAACTCGTGCGATTAAGAAATTCTCCGCATTTAAAACGACTTATTTGCGATATGTGCCACACAATTTTTCTCTTAAGCTTATTCGCTATATATAGCGAAAAATGACGTCATAATGCAAATTGGCAAAATTAAATTCGCAAATAATAATAATAATAATAATAATAATAATAATAATAATAATAATAATAATAATAATAATAATAATAATAATAATAATAATAATAATAATAATAATAATAATAATAATAATAATAATAAATTTAATTAACTAGGGTTTAAGAATTCAAGGCTACGACATTATTTTTGAGGGACACACGGTACTCGAGGGATCGGGAAATTTCGACCACCTGGTGTTATTTAACTTCAACTCCCATTACACAGTATACATAGGTGGCGAAAGTTGTCAGGTAATTGTATGGGAGAAGCATTCACACACAGTAACTAAATAAATAGAGTAATGTAAAATTAAAATCTAGGCACCAGCATGAAAAGGCGGATATTTATTGGATAGCGGCGAACGCTGTCACTATAGCAAGAAACTGCTCAGAGTAACTATAGTGAAAGGGCAATGTTGAAATCAAGAGAAAAGTATTTTCCTACAACTCCAAGGCAATTACTACTTGAAACTGTGTCGGGTCAGCTCAGAACACGTAGTTATAAAGCGACATTCAGTAAAGGAGAAGACTTGCTGTATAGAAAAGGTATAGGGAAATCATGGAGCGTGCTGAAATTGAATGCGAAGTTGTCCATATGGGTGAATATTTGGGACCCATAGCCTGCACGAGTCCCACTGCTTGGCGACAGCACGTGAATGGTGAACATCTCCGCGATATAGAACACCTCCCGATATAGCAAAAGGCGGTTGCAGGATTGTTTGTAATAAAAGTAGACGTTGAATGGAATCAGGTATGCAAGGCATTCTTCCTACATAAAAATTGAGCGCCAGGTCTCGCGGGTCATGGTAGCGTTATAAATGAGTGTTCATTCAGCCTATAGATGTAGGGATTAATATTCTAAACGCGCATACTGCTCGTTAATTCAAGAGCATCAATGCATGCCCACGAGCGTTGCGAAAGCCATGGCGCGTTACGCAAAAAATTCGATAAGAAAACGCACGTGTTAATTAAAGGCGTGGCAAAACCGTGGCTTGATGGTGAGACTCGCCAGTTTAGGAAACTTGGAATCCATTTCGATCCCAACTGGTTCTCCAACACTGGCTTAAATCTGAGCTGACGAGCATTTCCGCCTTTTGCCGGGTTCCTCGTAATGTGAAAGCGCTGCCGAAATCGAACTCGCGACCTACCTTGTACGTAGAGGGCGTATTCACAGTAACCCTTCGTCTCGGCAAGCATCTCCTTGATGAGCGCCTTGCAGATATCGAACTCGCGTCGAACGAAATGCATGTGAATGAGCCAGTTCTTGCGGTCAATGGATGGGTGTTCTGGAGCTGCGTGTGATAAATATATCGCATTGGAAGCCATCTGAACTTGCGATGAAAATTGATGTTTAACTGCATGACATTTTTTTTTTTTGCATGCGTAGTCTTTTGCTTCACATTACACAGTTTAATGATACTGATCATGCTTCCTAGAATACATTCTAATATTATGGAGGCCCCTCTCAAGCACAAAGACTGAGAAGAAAGCGCAAAAGTGCATCTACCACATTTTAAAGGATAGTTTTGCTCGTCTCTTTTACTTCCGATGAGGGCTATCTATATACGACGCACGTTCTGATTTCCTCCAAGTAACGCAAATGTTACAGTCAGCTGTTTAATTTCTCTAGTTTTTAAGCAAGCAAAGCTGAAACGTCGTATATATAGATATGACATCATTACCATGGCGTACCTATCGAATGGGATCAGCATATTTTAGCGGGATGCTCAATATGTGTCAGGGTTGTTTACTGATTTAAGCTATTCGTGATTGCTTTGTTTTTTTTTTCTTCATTCCTGTCTTAAGAAAACCTAAAGAGCAAAAAACAAATAAAGGCCGTGAATCGGCAACAAATGACTGCTTTTTTAGTAGGCAAACATTGATTGAGAAACTATCGTCGTCAACAAACCAAACACCAAAATCTTCACCATTCAGCCTGCACGTCTGGCTCTTGATATCTTTCAACACTGCCAGGTTTGGGCGCTCACCTTTCTTTGCCCGAGGGCGAACTGAGTTGGACTCCTGCTCGCTGTCCCTGCCTGCCTTTGGCCTGGCGCCATCGCTTTTCGTGCTGGCTGTGCCGCCGGCCCCTGCAAGGGGCAGCCCCTCCGTGCTGGCCATCGCGCCCGACGCCGCCAAAGCTGACGGCGAGCCTTCAACTTGAGTCGCCTAGCAACGAGCCAAACACGCGTCGATTCAGTCGGGTTTACTTTCTACTCCTCGCGTTGCAGGTACAAGGCTCGCGGAGAAATCAATGATGGGGCTTTCACAGCGAAGCTGTCTACACGGCTAGGCAAAACCAAAATTCGTCCATGCTACTTGTACAAGAACTACTACAGCACGTATGTGTCACGCAAACGAGGCACGCATGTTTGTAAAGTGGTAGGCACTGTCGACACATTGAGGCGCTTGCAGCGACGTCATGGCACGTATACGCTACGCTCAGCCCGAACCTTGCCTCCACGCTCTATGATCACATGACAGCTGGCACAATAACTTCAAAGGTGGACGCGCTGCAAGGTCGTTACAAGCGTCCCAGTATGTCGATGGTGCCTACCGCTGTCCACGAACCTAGAATATAGGGCGTTACTCGCCCCTTGTCTGCCAAAAGCGAAGAAGCTGTCCGCGGGCAAAAGCATTCGCGCCTCAGAAACTGGGTACAATCCGCCGCACTTAGCAGGTCCACTAATAATGAATAAGAGAACACAAGGATGGAACTCCCTAAAGTTTCTGTACAGACGGAATAAATAATTAAGAAGGACTTTAATGAACCACCGGGAATAACCCAGGGAGGCCACACGCTTCAGCCTCGCTGGTTAGCCACCTGTATGCGGCGTGCTTGAGCAGTGATTTCCTTTCTGGAGGCGGAAATGTTGTAGGCCCATGTACTCAGATTTGGGTGCACGTTCAAGAACCCCAGGTGGTCGAAATTTCCGGAGCCCTCCACTACGGCGTCTCTCATAATCATCAGTGGTTTTGGGACGTTAAACCCCACATATCAATCAATCAATTTCTTTTCTGCCACTTGTTAGCCACGAAATGAGTTGGTTCCGTATCACCAGAGTGCAGAATGACCAAGCTATACTGAACTTCTATACATTCTGTATACATGTAGAATCAGCGACGATAGAGGGCACGCTCTTCGGGAGAATGAGAAATAAGTTTCATCCCGGATAGATAGATAGATAGATAGATAGATAGATAGATAGATAGATAGATAGATAGATAGATAGATAGATAGATAGATAGATAGATAGATAGATAGATAGATAGATAGATAGATAGATAGATAGATAGATAGATAGATAGATAGATAGATAGATAGATAGATAGATAGATAGATAGATAGATAGATAGATAGATAGATAGATAGATAGATAGATAGATAGATAGATAGATAGATAGATAGATAGATAGATAGATAGATAGATAGATAGATAGATAGATAGATAGATAGATAGATAGATAGATAGATAGATAGATAGATAGATAGATAGATAGATAGATAGATAGATAGATAGATAGATAGATAGATAGATAGATAGATAGATAGATAGATAGATAGATAGATAGGGTCAAATTCTATCAAAGGGGCAAAGTATCTATCTAGCCGCCTAAGACCTTTAGCTCTCCTGCCGTTTCGATAATCGGATCTGTACCAAAATTGGTATGGCATAATATGGCTGTACGGCGAGCATACGTGACTAGTCATAACATAAGAATTATGGCTTGTATGTCATGACTGTCATGATTTACATGTCATAGTCTTGCTGCTCTTGCGGTGGTTTCGTTCCCATGGCATGTTGCAAAACTGGTATGGTATGACATGACTACATGGCGAACATAAGTGGCAGGCTATGAAATCATAACATGCGTATCATGTAGGACCATGATTACAAGCTACGCTCATAAAGCGCTCGCGGCCGCTTCACTATATACCACATTTCGTATTACGTGACGCGAACGGACGACGAAGGTAAATGACATGTCCAAACATGATAATCATGATATGTGTGTCATGTAAAACATGACTACATGCTACGCTCATAGCGCACTCGCGGCCGTTTCGCTAGCTTCACATATACCAAAATTGGTGTTACGTCACGTGAAACAATGGCGAAAGTATATGACTGGTGCAAACATGATAATCATAACATGCGTGTCATGTAAGAACATGACTGCATACCACGCTCATGATGCGCTCGCGGCCGTCTCTGTAGCTTCACATAAACCAAATTTGGTATTTCGTTACGTGAATAGACGACGAAGGTAAATGACACATCCAAACATAATAATCATGGCTAGCATGTCATGTAAAGCATGAATACATGCTACTGTGGTAACGTCAAACGTGAGCCTTCGAACAGTGATAAGGATGCCCTGCTGTTTCGTGTTAACTACCTGCTGCTTGTATGTTGTATCTGTGGCGTCCGGAGACGTCACAAAGGCCTTATATATATATATATATATATATATATATATATATATATATATATATATATATATATATATATATATATATATATATATATATATATATATATATATATATATATATATATATATATATATATATATATATATATATATATATATATATATATATATATATATATATATATATATATATATATGCGTCGAATATATTCAAGCCAGTTAGATTGATTGATTTGTGGGGTTTAACGTCCCAAAACCACCATTTAATTATGAGAGACGCCGTAGGGGAGGGCTCCGGAAATTTCGACGACCCGAGGTTCTTTAACGTGCACCCAAATCTGAGTACACGGGCCTACAACATTTCCGCCTCCATCGGAAATGCACCGCCGCAGCCGGGAATTGACCCCGCGACCTGCGGGTCAGCAGCCGAGTAGCAAGCCAGTTAGTGAGAGTGGGTTAGGACTAAAACACCTTATCTATGGCAAATAATGTCCCGATTCTTCTTTTTTCGAGACAATTCCCATCCTGTAATCTGTTCCTTCTTGCAGGTTACACTTGTTGATTGCTGACCAGATTTAATTGTTTCATCGAACTTCTACGAACGCCCATGCTTGTTGGGATTCATGCAGGAAGTTTACCTCGCAGTTTAGTTCCTTAAAGCTCGCTTTTCTGTAAAATACCTGTACACAGTTTCGCGCAAGGTGCTGTATAAGGACCTACTGAGTACAATCTTCCCACCTCCATTGTACCGCTCACTGCACTCCAATCTTCCAGGCCACGATGTGTTGAAGCGAGTGCGCAAAATGTACATTACATTGGCGGTAAACACATAATTAGAAAGAAAGGGTATTTTCATTCCATCTGTTAACTGCCGTCTATGTGATGTGTCGGAAACGATTGAACATTGCTTTGTTAGCTGCAAAGATGCCATATTGTTTTGGGATGTCCTTCAGTGAGCACTGAAAAAAACGTTTCGTTATTAATTCTCACACAATACGTTATCTTCTACCAGCAGCGCTTGATGAAGTACCATAAGATATGTTTTTCCTTATGGGTATGCACAGCTTGTGGAAGACACGAATGCAAGACCGCAATGCAGAGCCCACCACCTCTTCAAGCGCACTCTTCATTCAAATGGCTATCCACCTAGAAAACATTTACGACGAGCTAGACTTTAGACCGGACTGGTACTCCATCTTAGAGAACTGTTTGACCTCACCCCTTTTTTGTTTGTATAACACGATGTGAAGAACTATCCATGTGAGGAACTCACGCTGTGTTAGCCATTTAGTGTTTATGAGTAACGCTTGAGCGCTTATTTTCGCGATTTTATTGTACTTTTGTTCGCTTGATTTTGTCTTTATTGCGCAAATACTTTATTAAATACCATAAAAAAACCAGTGTGGCTCAGTGGTAGAATACTGGGCTGGCATGCAGTGGACAAGGGCTCGAGCCTAACTGTGTTCCTGGTACTAGATTTTCTTTCTTATTTCTGTGGTAGTGTACGTACACCGGCGGTGACAGCGAACAAACACGACGCTGCGCATCACCCGAGTTTTAATCTCATAACAGCTTTCGCTGTAAAAAAAAAAGTAAGGGGGGGGGGGGGGCTGCAACACCTTGACAATGGTATACTGGTGTGACATCATGAAGTTTCAGAGCACTATCTTTTAGCATTTCAGACATTCTTGCTCAGTGAAAGTTCTCAGAGCTTGCATGTAATGTCTGTGGCTCTCTTGGGACACAATTAAATTTATTTTTACCCATAAGCAATCGTATAGGTCTTGGCAAACGCTGTCCAAATAGGCAGTAAGCTGAGACGCAAACTTCTAAGACTGTGTCTTCACTGGTCTTTTTTTCTGGGGACTTTTCTAACTTGAGCACCTTCTTGTGGCAAGAATGGCGTTCCAGTATAGCCTTATTACAATAGACCTCCATAGCTAAGAGGATTTCGGTCTGTTGTGAAAGGAGTATGTAATATGTAAAATCCAAGTAGCACTCTTACAACAGACTTTTATGGAAACACTTCATAGATTTGTTGTTAGCAGAGAGAATTACGAGTCATATACGAATTTATTCTCAACGGCGCATAAAAAATTGTTTTTTTTTCTTTTTTGAAGAATCACAACTTCAATTTCTTTTTTTTTAATCTGATTCCAAAATATCTTCACTGAAAGCTATGTAGAAGTGCTGTAAAAAGCTTTTGCGCTTGCCATGGTAGCGTAAATTATTGTGGAAGTCGCAAAAAAAAGCGAAATGAAAGAAAAGAAAAAAAATGGCATTCTTAAAAAAATTATAGCGTTGCAACGGCACAACTGCCCATCACCATTTTGGGCTCCCTGTTAAAGTATTTCGTTGAGAGCATTTTGTGTTCAAAAGGCAGATGTTTGAAATTTATTTCAAGGCCTTTGATAGACGTCAGATTCTCGAGTTACGCGGGGACACACAGCGGCACATGTTTTGGGTAGTGCGAAGCTAGACTACTTTGCCCAGTTTGCTGTGCAAAGGTGCAACTACAGCGTACAAAACAACGATGAGCTAAATATTAGGTGTATTTGCTCGTTGAACACTTGGAAAAATAGCTACGAATTTCTCTCCGCTAGTCGGACGCGTAACCGAACCGTCGTGAAGTGCTTGATGGTTTACTCACCAAAACGACTGCGAAAACAAGAGCAGATGCAACAGCTCCGTGCTCTACAAAAAAAAGATCTCAGTCGACGCTATTGTTGCATTGGAAATCGCTACAGACGTAAAGGACTTCAGTTTTACTGGTGTCCGCAGCTTTTGCGAAGCAGAATGGCGACAGTGCTGGATATGGGTCGTTGCGAAGATGTTGTGTAAGCGAATTACTGGCATTCTCCACAGCCGTTCGCACGAGAAAGTGTGATGATGTAGGTCTCCTGTAATTGTTTCAGTAGCTTTGATGGAGAACCGTGGTAACTTTTATTATGAAGCTTAACAGAGTATCTGTCCGCGGTGTGCGCCTGGTGACGCGCGTGATAAACATCGCATGACCCGCGACCACCGATCATTTGAAGTTGCACAGCATCACGCATGTAGGGCTTTGAATGCTCTAAGTTCTGACTTCAACTAAAAAATGCAAACATGTACGTCATGCAGGTAAATGGCAAATTATTGTGACAATAATCCGTTTTTTCTTGCCATTAGTCTCCGCGATGGTCGGAGCTATCTCAGAGGCCTCGATTGTGCCTTTCGTTGTACACAGAGAAAGTGGACACGCATGTATTCTCATTTGCAGTATATGCAAATGGATGACAACTGTCAACAAAACATTTTAGCATGTGCAATAAAACAGTTCAACACACAAGAAAGGAGAAATAGATGGAAAGTGCAACTGCAAAGACAAAAATCGCCAGGGCTATTCATGCCAAAGGAAGTGAGCTTCATACCATTGATCGTAAAATAAATTGCTTGTGTATGCACTTCATTGCTTTGGAATTATGTGTGTGGCCAAGTTTTAGTGCATTTAGGCGTTACAGAATGCACGTCGGAGTGCTTGCCTCGAACTTGATGTTACATGATGCTCCCTTGCACTTAAATTGCCAGTTGCAGTACGCCTGAATAACTGAAACATCTTTTGCATTGTACACGCTGTTCGTTTTGATGAGCTTCCTACATTTCCGAAGCGAGGTTGGATTGAAGGAAGAAGCTTGCCTGGTCCTAGATTTTCAGGAAACCGTGCCTCAAGACCAACGAGATAGGAGGGCCTATGGACGTTCGCTTGCGGTCGGCTCGCTTTGCACTACCATTTATGGCCGGCGTGTCGATGGGAACGCTGGTGATGGCATTTTTCGCAGCGCCGCCTGGGCAGAGTCTGACATGTATTGGCTGCTTCTGCCATGTTGCCCGGTATGCCTCGCTGGTCTGATGCACATTCCGGGATACATCTTCGGGATAGCGTCATCGGCTTTTTGTGCGCCGTGAGGTCGCGGCTGTCTAAAACCACAGTACTTAGTGACATTTTTGACATTTCTTTAGTACTGAAATTGTCGACTGAAGGCCGAGAGCAGCGTGCTTGAAGCTTCGGAAGGATGCGCGCGACCAGTGCACACACTTTGGAACAGCGGTTATTGTTTGCCACCACAGCTGCCCTGAACAAAACCGTGGTTGCTCTTGACACGATCATGTATGGTGACGACGTAACTGACAGAACTCCGAAAGTGCATGCGCGTCCAAAGCGACATTGCGTTTCACAAACGCTGTGGGCAAAACCGCGGCAGATTCGATCATGGATAATAAAAAAAAAAAACGACTTGGCTTTGAAGGCACCTCCGCAGCCAGCGCACGTGGATTAAAAACGGAACTATAATTATTTCCGCAACCGCCGCGCGCGAAACCACGGTTGCAGAGTTGCTACCGTCAATAGCGACTACTGGCCTAGGGCACACGGCTAACGCAGCGGTAGTTTAAAGACAATAAAGATGTAATAAAGGCTCAAAGCGTTTTGGCCTTCCTGTCCGAAGAATCTTGTAGGGTTCTTTTAGATCTGCATACTTTATTTCAGTTGGCCTCAAGCGAAGCTTCAACCCTCGCTTTTCCGGCAGCTGGCTGCCCCATTCTGTCTGTTCACGTTTGTTGCAGGAAGACATACGCGAATTCTTCGGCAGAAATAGATTGTCATAGTTGGTTTGATGACGTAAAATTTTGGGAGATACGAATATTTGCGAACCGCCTTTGAGACTCGCACCTTCTACTATAGTTGGGAAACCGGACCTTCGTGTGGTCGGCCGCCACAAGCCATTATAAGACCGCAACGCTGCTGTTTAGGGATGCTTCCTTCTCCCAGTTTTTTTCGCGACGCTTTTTTTTTTTTGTGCGAAACAAGAAGAGGGGAGAATAAATCAGGGCGACCCTTCCCCCCTTCCCACCCTCGTTGCTGTAATCTCCCAGAATCCTTGAACTTGGCAGGTATGTATAAGACAAAAATTGCTGTTTGGTGTATGTTTTTTCTAAAGGGGCTCAATTGTGTTAGTGTATTGAAACGGTATTTACCAGTACAAATGAACGAGTTTTTATACATAGTATTCCTTCAAGTTTGGCTAGCCTAGGTTAACAGGGCAACAATTTTTGTTCTTAATGGTATGAAACTATAGGCAACAAGACTGGATTTGCACAAATTTCTACAATGCAGTTAGCTTACACATGGATGCGCACAGCGGTGTGTTGCATGGAACCGTAGGCGTCTGTAGAGTTCCCCAGGCCTACCTTTCGTCTACGGCTTTCCGGTGGTAAAAACGAAAAGTAAACACCTCTTGAAATGCATCATTGGTTCTCCACAGCCGTCATCGCCAAAAACCTACCATTATTTCTAAGAACGGTAAAAGCGCACTTTAGAAAGCGACAGAGACAATCACAGATGTAGTGTTTATACCGTTCCTAAAAATGCTGCCACTATGTCTAGATTACCAGCTTGGTGAACTTGTGCACTTCAAGCAATAACAGGTCAGGTTACAACGTAAAAGCATGAGGAAGACTTGGCCGCCTCCATCAGATGGCAACAGGACATCAGGGGCTGTGACCCCCCCTCTTGTGCACGTCTATGCATACAACTGATTTCAGCCACGATGTAGTGTAAAAAGTGCTCATTTTCTCAAAGGAAGAAACTACAACTGTCAAGCTTGTCGCAGTGCTGTACCACAAAACAGTTTGCTGGCAAATGAAAAGTTTGCAATATGACCATACAAGCAGCACTATGCTGTCCACATGTGTCAACTAATGAGTGTTGAGGAAGTGCTGAGGGTGCCACTAGGCTTGGCCCTTTATTTTCATGCAAGCATCAACTTGAACTTAATCCTTCGGTCGACCAAGGTGAACACAGTGCTTCATCTCTACTCAAAGTGATGCCGTGCTTCTTAAGAATTGCTGCTGGTTGTCACTCCTTCACTATGACCATTTATGCCAAGGGGCAGATTTGCCATCAACATTCACCTGTTGAGGTGTACCGCCGAGTGGAGGATCGTTCTAGAATATAGTGTTTATTCTGCTTCCCTTCAAAAGTATGAGTGTTTGGTGATTTAAAAACAATTGCTGGTGATTGAAAAATTCAGTGTCCACGTATGTTTTTTAGAGCTGTGCGAATAGCAAAATTTTCGGTGCAAAGCGAATTCGAATATTGAAGCATGAGTGCTAATTGATTCGAATATTTCTCGAATACTTCAAAGTGAAATTGCAAAAAACAAAAGTTGGAGAGGATTCTTCGCATATTCCAATGAGTTAGCATCAGTTTTTTTTTTTTTTTGCTAGGTAATGAAGTGCTAGCGGGTTGATCTTTCATAGCTATCTTATCAAGAATGAGGCAATGCAGAGGCTGAATAGTATTTATGTATTCATGATTTGGTGAAACTAAAGTGTTGCCGACAACCCTTTACACATGAATGTCAAAGATACTGTTTCCTCGGCCTCTTCTTGTTCAACTTCTCTGGAAGCCCAACTGATGTGGTGGACAAGGGCCGTGCTCCCTTTGATTCCGGAGTTCCAAATCTGCCTCGTAGACGTCAATATATACAAGAACATTTGAAATTGTGGATGCTAAAATTTTTTAGTATCTGTTATTTCGGATTTGCTGCCGAAGTTTTTGGGTCCAAAACATCATACATTGCGCCCTCACCTGTGCAACATCTACCGGCTCCATATTGAAACCAACCAGCGTTTTCTCGGATCAATACATTTGCGACTGTAGCAGTGTCTGAAAGGCAGCTTTACTGCAATATGAGAATGTGATAGGATGAAGCATTACGGAAAGGGCCACTGTCAATTTGACGTTCACTGTATTTGTCTCCCAGGAAGTTCGAATAGTTTCGAGTAGTAATATTTCAGTGCGTATTAAATTAAATAGCTAACCCTAATCGAAAAATATTTGAAGTTTCAAATATTCGCTCGCTTTTAGTTTTTAACGCAGTAGCATTAAGGAGCTCGTTTCATAGAAATTCCGGTGTCGGCGTTGTTGGTTGTGAGCAAAAAATAATCATCTTGTGTATGACTGAAAAATCGTGAAAGATGGAAATAAAATAAATAATAAAAAGTTTTGGGTCAGAGCCGTCGCAGGTTCGTATGGCGCACGAGAAAGGCAATCATCGTCTGAATGTCACTTCCCCGATCTGCAGACCACCGTCATGTCAAATTCTTGAAGCTTCAGGCTCCAGCGCGCCAACCGTCCTAAAGGGTCTTTTAAATTCGTCAGCCAGCAGACGGAGTTATGGTCGCTGACAACATTAAAAGGACGACCATACAGATGTGGGCGGAATTTGGTAACCACCCACACCACCGCAAGACACTCTTTTTCCGTGGTGGAATTACTTTCTTCCGCACGTGAAAGAGTTCTGCTCGCGTAAGCAATTACTCGTTCGGCGCCATCCTGCCATTGCACGAGTACAGCTCCTAAGCCGACATTGCTAGCGTCGGTGTGCACGGTTGTCGGGGCGTCATCATCAAAATGTGTGAGGACTGGTGGCTCTTGAAGGCGTTGCCGCAGCTCGTCGAATGATTTTTGCTGTTCTTCACTCCATAAGAATGCGACGTCTCCTCTGGTAAGGCGGGTCAACGGCGAGGCAATGCGCGAGAAGTTCTCAATGAAGTGTAGGTAGTAAGAACACAGCCCTAAAAACCGTCTGACCGCCTTTTTGTCAGTTGGCGCTGGAAAATTCATAACGGCAGCTATTTTTTTTTTTCAGGGTCAGGCCGCACACCTTCAATACTGACAAGATGCCCCAGGATCAGAAGCTCTTCGAAGCCGAAGTGGCATTTTTCCGGTCTAAGTGTTAGTCCGGCGGAAGGAATAGCTTGAAATACTGAGTGCAGTCGTCTGACGTGTTCGTCGAATTGGGCAGAAAATACGATGACATCATTTAAATACACTAAGAACGTCTGCCACTTGAGGCCTCACAGTACGGTGTCCATTAGCCGCTGAAACGTTGCCGGTGCTGAGCACAAGCCAAATGGAAGTACCTTAAGTTCAAAAAGGCCATCATGTGTCACGAAAGATGTTTTCTCCCGGTCTGTTTCATCGACTTCTATCTGCCAATACCCACTCCTTAGATCCATCGACGAGAAATAACGCGCATGCCGTAGTCGATCGAGTGAATCGTCGATGCGTGGATGTGGGTAGATGTCTTTTTTTATCACCTGATTCAGCTTGCAGTAATCCACGCAGAAACGTAAGGTGCCGTCTTTTTTTTTTTTTCACTAATACAACCGGCGAAGCCCAAGGGCTTTTCGACGGCGGAATAACGTCGTCTTCAAGCATCTGTCGCACCTGGTTTTCGATGGCTTCACGTTTTCGCGGAGCTACCTGGTATGGGTTTTGCCTGATGGGTCTGGTCATGTCGTCCGTTATAATTCGATGTTTCGTCAGCGGCGTTTGACGGACCCTGGACGTCGAAAAGAAACTATCTTCAAACTTGTTAAGAAGTTGCATGATACTTTGCTTCTGCACCGGCAGCAAACTTGGGCCAAGATCAAGAGATAGAGGTGCGGAGGGGGGGGGGGGGGGAGGGCAGATCAGTTGAATTATCTTTTTCATGAGTTAGGTAGTCTGTCATCTCGGCGAGCTTTTCCATGTACGCGACTGCCATGCCCCTCGTTAGATGTCGGCGTTCAGAGCTGAAGTTCGTAAAAAAGACGTGCATGTGTCCGCATTTTATGCTCACGATGCCTCTTGCGATAGATAAATCATGGCTGAATAGCAGTGTTGGAATTTGCTCGGCGATGTTTTCAGAATTGCTCGACCTGTCACATGTCACAGCCACGAGTGCACTCGACCGCGGTGGGATGGTCACGTCGTCGTCGAAGACGCGCAAAGGTTTACGTCACTGGTCTGTACAGGGCCCATCCGAAACTTGATCTGGGACCATCCAAAACGTAACCGATCTCTCAGGAATGTTGATAACGGCGCCGTATTCACGCAGGAAGTCCATGTTCAAAATCAAATCTTTTCGTTGCTACTTTCGTAAAATTACGAAAGTAGCAACGAAATCTGAACTACCGATATTAATTGGAGCGGTACATTTGCCCGTTGGCGTCACCAATTGACCCTCTGCGGTTCTTATGTTTGAGCCCGTCCATATTGTTCTGACTTTCTTTAGGCAGTCGGCAAGTTTACGGCTGATAAAAGAGAAGTCCGTATCAGTATCTACCAGCGCTGTTACTGAGCGTCCGTCTATATAAATGTCTAGATTGGCGTTTACGATTTCCGTTGATGTCGGTGACGTCGTATCGTCCTTGCTATCGTGCGTCGTACGGTCCGTAGTATCATTCGTCGTATCGCGTCGTAGAGATGTTGGGGGTGTGATAGCATCTCGACGGGTGGCAACCTTCCCTCCAAAGTTCAGTAGGGTTGAGAGCTGGGCTAGTTGGTGAGACATCATTTGACCATATGGTGTAGTAGCGCAAATTAACGGGGACTAAGAGGACAAGAAAACACGACACTCGCTACACTCGCAACTAATTTTTATTTCAGAAGCAGCACTTCATATATAACCCATAACCCTAGCGACACAGAAAAGAACTACGAACACTGAATCATTGCCAACAGAAGCTTTTGCGCAGACTCAAGCGATAGTACACGGCAGTTACGCTTAGACACTTTAAGATGACATAACTAAAACAGCCCTGGGTAACATCAAATAAAAAAAACCAAAAAATGTTGCGGGAATTCACACGTGTTTGAAACAAAATTTTGAAACGACAAAAAGGAGAGTATGACACATGCAAACACTGATCTCAATTAAGTCCTTCGAGGTAGCTGGCTTCCTCGAAAGAAAGATGCATTAGTCAGTCATCAGTTTCGTTAAGTAACCGAGAAGCCAGCTAGCCCAAATCGCCAAAATCGCCAAATAGCCCAAATCGCCAACTAGCCCAAATCGCCATTCTTCTTCAAAGCAGACAGGCTGGGAGATGTCTTGTTTGGTTGGTCATAGTATCGGCACCGTTGCTGCAGTGCTCGCTCGATTGTCGTAGCCGCTTTTACGAATTCCACTACGCGTGTTGGCGGGTTGCGTAGGATCCCGGCAAACAGCCTGTAGCGCCTCAACGCGCCGCTCGTCAAGGAAGAAGAAGTTGGCATTTGGGCCGCGCGGCGGGTGCAGCGCGATAATAAAAAAAATCAGTTCGAAAACTGAACGCTGTCAGGGCTTGATCTTTCCCGTGTTAGCTCCGACAGTTAATGGTGACCGAGTGCAGGAGATGTCCTAGTAGACACACTCGCTGAAATGGCTGACCGAGTGGCAGACTACTCGCGGGCACATAGCCTCAACGCCGTTACCACACCGCCACCGGCCACCGCTGCAGACCCGGCGCTCGCGAGCATCGAGAACCGTTTGGACGCCCTTGTCAGGCACCTCGATGACTTTGTACCTGCGCATCGTCGACCGTCATCCAAGTTCCAGATACACAGTCACTCCTCGACGTCCCCACGTTCTCCGGAACTTTGGCCACCGGACGCGTCGCGGGACGTTTCATCCTCAACCATGTGCTGGTACCACCGCCGATTCGGTGCCTCTGCTCGCAAGTGCACTCGCCCGTGCTCCTGGTCGGGAAATGCGACGACCGGCCACTGACGGTGGCAAGTGGTACTGGTCGAAAGTCATGCCGCCTTTTCTATGTTTCTGATAAGATCACTGGCGCTTGCTTCCTAGTCGACACAGGAGCCCAGGTTAGCGTCATCCCGGTCTCGTGTGCAGATCGCCGTCGCAACGAACAGACCTGCCCACTCCAAGCGATCAACAATTCCGCCATTCGCACATACGGCCAACGCTCTCTTACACTTGACCTTGGACTACGCCGTACGTTCCGCTGGATTTTCATCCTCGCTGACGTCTCGCAAGCTGTTCTTGGAGCTGACTTCCTCAGTTTTTTCAACCTTGCTGTGGACATGCATGCTCATCGCCTCATTGATCTCAACACCCGCCTCTCCATCAACTGTGTACTCTGTACTTCCTCGCCAACGGGACGGCGAGCTCTCACACCTGCTTCGCCGTATTCAAAAATACTCGCCGACTTTCCCAGCATCACGAAGCCGCACACCAGAGAGTCACCGGTGAAGCATTCCATCACTCACCACATTGTGACTACTGGACCTCCCGTTTTTACACGACCCCGTCGATTATCTGGAGAACGCCTCGCCATCGCCCGCCGTGAGTTTGAGCACATGCTTTAACTCGGCATTGTGCGGCCTTCCTCCAGCAACTGGGCGTCGCCACTCCACATGGTGCCCAAGAAAGATCCTGGCGACTGGAAATCATGTGGGGATTACCGCGTTCTCAATGCCCACACCTTACCAGACCGCTATCCACTTCCTCACATACAGGATTTCACATCAAATTTAGCTGGGTGCACAATCTTCTCTAAGATTGACTTAGTGAAGGCTTACCATCAGATTTTTGTAGAACCCGCCGACATTCCGAAGATGGCCATCACCACCCTATTCGGTCTGTTTGAATATGTGAGGATGCCTTTTGGATTGCGCAACTCTGCACAGACCTTTCAGCGCACTATCAACGAGGTCACGCGAGGTCTCGATTTCGTATTTGCCTACCTTGATGACCTCCTTGTAGCCAGCTCATCAGGCCCTGAGCATGAAGCCCACCTGCGCACCCTGTTCCACCGCCTGGATGATTACGGCCTCGTAATTAATCCCTATAAGTGCCTCTTCGGCGTCGTTACAATAGAGTTCCAAGGCCACCTTGTCACTCCAAAGGGTATCCAACCACTCGCCAGCAAAGTGAAGGCTAATCAAGACTTTCCACCCCCGACTTCACTGAAAAGGCTCCGAGAATTTCTGGGCCTACTAAACTTCTATCGCCGCTTTCTTCCAAAGTGCGCCACATTCCTAAAGCCCTTGACCGACCTATTGGCTAAAAAGAAAGACCCGGCTGCGCCACTGGAGTGGCCCAAGGACGCTGCATCTGCCTTCGGTACTGCCAAGAAGGCTCTGGCAGACGCTACCATGCTCATACATCCCGTCCCTGATGCCCCAATTCGTCTCATCCCCGATGCATCAAGCGTGGCAGTGGGCGCCGTTCTCGAGCAGCACGTATCCGATTGGCAGCCCCTTGGGTTTTTCTCGCAAAAACTGAAGCCACCACAGGCAAAACACAGTACATTTGCCCGAGAACTCCTCGCGGTATACCTCGCCATCAAACATTTTCGTCATTTATTGGAGGGCCGGGACTTTTACGTCGTTACAGACCACAAGCCCCTGACGTTTGCCTTCCATCGCAATCACAGCAATTATACTGCACGGGAGATCCGTCAACTATGCTTTATTTCCGAGTTCACTGTGGATATCAGACACGTACATGGGCCGGAAAATGCTGCTGCTGATGCACTATCCCGCATCGATGCCTTGTCGACCCAGCCACCACAAGACATAGAAGAGCTAGCAGCTGCCCAAAGCAACGATCCTGAGCTGCATCGTCTTCGCTCTTCATCCACGTCTCTATCGTTCACGGAGTGCCCGCTTCCATTTTCTACCTCATTAATAACGTGCGAAACGTCTACTGGTGTCCCTCGGCCCTTCGTGCCTTCAGCTTTTCGTCGTGCAATTTTTGATCAATTGCACAACATGAGCCATCCTGGTATTCGTGCGACCCAGAAGCTAGTCACATCTCGTTTCCTTTGGCCAAGCATCAACGCTGATGTCCGACGCTGGGCGCGAACCTGCCTTGAGTGCCAGCGCGTTAAAGTTCACCATCACACTGTCACGGCAACATCCCCGTTTCGGCCTCCAGAGGCAAGGTTTTCTCACGTCCATCTCGACATCGTCGGTCCTCTTCCGTCATCGCAAGGAGCCTGTTACCTGCTGACATGTGTAGATCGCTTCACCAGATGGCCGGAAGCGTTTCCCATTTCCGACATTACAGCACCAACAGTTGCCAAGGCTTTCACAAACGGCTGGGTGTCGCGCTTTGGATGCCCTTCTGTCGTCACCACTGATCGTGGTCGTCAGTTTCAATCGGCCCTTTTCACCGCACTTGCCAATATCCTGGGCATTCGACACATCCACACAACTGCCTACCATCCTTCCGCCAATGGTATGGTCAAACGGCTTCATCGACAACTGAAAGCTGCCCTCACTGCTCACAAGCCAAGGGAACGTTGGCTCGACCACTTCCCCTTCGTACTTCTGGGCATCCGATCAGCATTGAAAGTGGATCTCGGCTGCTCATCAGCCGAACTAGTCTATGGCGTTTCCCTGCGTCTTCCAGGAAAATTCTTCGAGCCATCATCGCCACCTTCCACTCACGATGCCTCCACGTACATTCGAGAGCTGCGCACCACGTTTCGGGACCTTGCTCCTGCGATTCCTGCCGACCGACACCCCCAGTCTGTCTTCGTCAGTCAGGATCTGCATGACTGCAGTCACGTCTTCGTTCGGCGTGACCAAATACGGCCACCACTAACACCAGCCTATGATGACCCATTCCGCGTACTCCATCGTACACCTAAGACGTTCACGCTGGACATCAATGGCCGTGAAGACGTCGTGGCTGCTGATCGACTGAAACCTGCGTATATCGCCGCTCTCGCAGCCGCGGGGTTTCAATCTAAAGTCTGGATGCCAACATCCCAGCATGTCCACTCGGCGACTCCTCTGGTGATTCCTACGGCTCTCGCTCTACGGGGGGGGGGGGGGGGGGAGCTTTGTAGCGCCTCAATGCGCCGCTCGTCAAGGAAGAAAAAGTTGGCGTTTGGGCCGCGCAGCGGGGGCAGCGCGAATAAAAAAAATCAGTTCGAAAACTGAACGCTGTCAGGGCTGTATCTTTCCCGTGTTAGCTCCGACAAAGTGTTTCCAGCTGAGGAGGGCAAGATAAAGGCGAATAATTTCAATTCGTACTTTTACTCTGTTTTTAGCACTGATAACCTCCAAAAGATTGCACCGGGTTCCCGTCACGTTGACCAAGACAGATCACTTCTGTCGTTAAATATGACAGCACTTGGCATTCTTTCACTGCTATTAGACCTTGATGAAAAGAAAAGTAGTGGCCCAGACGAAATACCACACACTTTCCTTAAACGCTATGCTGAACCCATTAGCAAGTACCTCCATCTGATATTTACAAAGTCAACTAGCGATTGCCGTCTTCCGGTGGAGTGGAAAACAGCGAAAGTTGTGCCAGTGCACAAATCTGGTGATACTTCTATTCCATCGAACTACCAGCCAATTTCTTTAACTTGCACTAGTTGCAAAATTCTCGAGCATGTTATCTTAAAGTTAATAACCAAGTATGTAGAAGAAAACAACCTCATCTCTCTTTCTCAGCATGGGTTCAGAAGTGGGCTATCTACTGTCACTCAGCTCGCAGAGGCTATACATGACTTCGGACTGGCAATAAACGAACAATCGCAAATCGATGTAATTTTTTTAGATTTCTCGAAGGCCTTCGACCGTGTGTCCCCACTCTAAAGTCATCACTAAACTTATAGAAAAACTAGGCAATGGTCCAGTAGTTGAATAGATTACTGATTACCTTTCGGACCACTACCAGTTTGTGCACTATAATGGACAGAATTCTGACACTGTTAAAGTCCTTTCGGGCGTTCCTCGGGGATCTGTTCTCGCTCCGCTTTTGTTCCTGTTATTCATTGATGACATTTTTGAATCAGTAAACGTTAAAATTAGACTGTTTGCAGATGACTGCATGATTTACACTGAAATCAAACACATTGACGATCAGATTGCCCTTAACAGATCCCTAAACAACGTAGCCCAGTGGTGCCAAGATTGGCAGATGGTTATTAATTTTGAAGAAACGGTCATGATGAACGTATGCAGAAAGAAAAGCAAACTATTATTTCCATACTCGCTTAATGGTGTCACCCTTCGCACAGCAACCCAGTATAAATATTTAGGGCTTTTAATATCATCTGACCTCAAATGGACTGCGCATGTACAACAAGTGACGAAAAAGGCAATGAACAAGTTGTTATTTCTAAAGCGGACCCGCTACTACAGATACGAAGCGCTTATCCTACATTACCTTTTTAAGACCTATGCTAGAATATGCGAATATAGTGTGGTTTCCTTCAACAAATACTGACATAGCTTTGCTCGAGAGCGTGCAGCGCAAGGTGGTAAGATTTATCTTTAACCGCTATAAGCGAGCGGATTCCACTTCCGAGCTTCTGCTCCGAGTAGATCTACCTACGCTCTGCGATGGAGCAAAAATACATCGGTTGAAGTTCTTTTACCAATTGTTGAACGGCCACTTTAAAACAAATGCCTCCGCCTTCGCTACTATAAAAGCAAAAGGGAAAGTGCGCCAAAAACACGACCTGATCTTCGAAGAATATTTCTGCCTGAACGATACCTTCAGGTTTTCATTTTTCCCTCACGTAATAAGAGAGTGGAATGCGCTTGATTCAGCTACTGTAGCACAATCAACACTTAAAAAATTTTTAGAAAGAGTTGGAAATCTCATGTCGGTGCCCCCAAGTTCTATGTGCTAACCTAATTGCATACTGGTGAAAGCATCGACAATCTAACAGTTTATTTTATTTTTTATCATTTGGTTGTAGGCAATGTATTGGTATTCCTGTATGATGTATGCATTAGCTACTACCATGATCGCGACGCTTGCACGTCATGATGTCATTACTCTTGGGTTTGTTTCTTATGTACTCTTCTTGTATTTCCACAAGCTGAACCATGTGACAAAGAAAGACGTGTTCCCATTACCACGCATTGATGTTTCACTTGACAGGCTGAGGTGTGCACGCTACTTCTCGTCAATGTACCTCAAAAGTGGGTATTGGCGAATGGAGGTCAACGAGCGAGATAGAGAAAAAACTGCTTTTGTAACGCTTGACGGGCTTTATGAATTTGAAGTCTTGCCCTTCAGATTGTGCTCAGCCCGCGCAACATTTCAGAGACTACTGGATACCGTTCTGTCAGGCCTTAAGTGGCAAACATGTCTGGTCTATCTGGACGACGTCATTGTTTTTTCAAAAGCAATTGAGGAACCCCTGAGAAGGCTGCTATCGGTATTCAGGGCAATAAAGTCTGCCGGCCTGACACTGAAACCAGAGAAGTGTCATTTCGGTTTCAAGGAGCTCCAATTTTTAGGCCATGTGGTGAGCCATGAAGGTGTTCGACCTGATCCTGATAAGATTGTGGCCGTCAGAAAATTTCCGGTGCCAACAGATAAAAAAGCAGTCAGGCGTTTCCTTGGCCTATGCGCATACTACCGAATGTTTATTGCCAATTTCTCACACATAGCCTCGCCGTTAACACGACTCGCAAGAGAAGATGTTCCGTTCACATGGGGTGACGATCAACAAGCGGCATTTGACGATCTCTGACAACGCCTGCAGACACCGCCTGTCTTCCGGTACTACATCCGGCCTACATCCGGTATCGCTATGCAGGCAGATTTATTGATTGATTGATTGATTGATTGATTGATTGATTGATTGATTGATATGTGGGGTTTAACGTCCCAAAACCACTATATGATTATGAGAGACGCCGTAGTGGAGGGCTCCGGAAATTTAGACCACCTGGGGTTCTTTAACGTGCACCCAAATCTGAGCACACGGGCCTACAACATTTCCGCCTCCATCGGAAATGCAGCCGCCGCAGCCGGGATTCGAACCCGCGCTCTGCGGGTCAGCAGCCGAGTACCTTAGCCACTAGACCACCGCGGCGGGGCCCTATGCAGGCAGAGAGAACTCGGCACTGGATGCTCCTTTCCAGTTACACGACCTTCGCGCCGCTCTAGCCAAAACGAGGCGAGGTATGGCTTCCAAGCGAGACAAAATTGCCGTTAAAATGCTGGCAAATCTACCCGGTGCAGCGCACCAGTCACTTCTCGACTATATTATTGCAATCTGGTTTAGAAAAGCACCGCTCCCACTAGACTGGAAAACGTCTCTAGTAACCTTTATTCCAAAGCCAGGAAAATATATCAACACTAAGGATCTCAGACCCATTTCTCTTACTTCTTGTGTGGGGAACCTAATAGAAACTATGGTCAGGTGTCGTGCCTCTCCCTTCTTGGGAGAGCGTCACATTTTCACCGATTCTATGTATGGCTTCAGGCCCAAAAAATCTTCGCAGGACATACTCCGACAAATACACCACGAAGTACTTAATCCCGTAGAACACTCCCACAATGACAAGATCATTCAAGCGCCTAACCTTAAGGGAGCCTTCGATAACGTTAAGCATGAAGTCATCTTAGCTCACCTGAATGCCACCAACTGTGGCGAGCGCACCTTCAACTACATCCGAAACTTTCTTACTGACAGAGCTGCCAGAGCTGACAGAGCAGCTGATTATTCTCTGTCTTACTGACAGAGAATAATCTGGACTCCTGGCCATCAGGGCCTCGCAGGCAATGAGGCGGCGCACGCTGCCGTTCGCGCACTCATATCCGAGCCACTGCCTCGCCCACCAATGACCCCTGTGTTCCAGAAAAGAACTCTCCTACTCTCCAAACTTATAGAGAGATAATTACCCATTACCGGGACTCCCACCACCGTTTTCCTCCGCCCTGCAAAGGACTCAGGAAGGTGGATGATAGAATTCTTCTCCGGCTATTTACCAATACTCTACTGTGCCCGGCAGTGCTTAAACACTTTGACTCTTCCTTTTCCGGCCTCTGCCAGTACTGTGTGGAGGTGGCTGACACCTACCACATGGTATGGGCATGCCAGCTCAATCCTTCTTTAAACCCGAACGCAAATCCAACAAGAGAGAACTGTGAGGCGGCCCTGCTCGGTTGCCAGGACCTTGCGGCCCAACGAGCTATGGTCCAGTGTGCCAGGACAGCGGCCATGACCAATGGAGTCCCTGATAGGGACTCCACTTAGTACTGCAGGGAGGCTGACCCACTAGGGGCTGGTCTCCCTGACAACCTCTGTTTTTTAATAAGTGTTTACTACTACTACTACTACTACTACCACTACTACTACTACTACTACTACTACTACTACTACTACTACTACTACTACTACTACTACTACTACTACTCCCGCACCATCTTGGTCTTCTTTTGACCGTGAATTCTTTCTCTCTCATATGCCACCTTTGAAAATGGTGTCAACAGAGAGGTTGAGATGCCGTTGGGGTTTCCCCGGTATGCGATGTGAAGTGCTGATTGGCTAGAGTAGCTCATTCATATATCGCGGGTGAAAGCGCGCCGGCCATTGGCCCAGCAATGGCATGGTACGGCCGGCGCGCTCGTCACGCTGTTGCTCTCTGCTCCGTCCTCCTCAATAGACCTCTGCTTACGCGCCGCTTTTTTACCTTGCGCTGTATTTTCTATCCGTTTATCTTTTTTTTCGCACAAGTTCTGTGCCCTTTATCTTTGTTGCTATGCGTGATGCCGGCAACGAAGCTGAAGACATTGTGGAAGTTCGGAGCGCAGAAACGCGTCATGCGGCTTCTACAAGAATCGAAATTCCGCTTTTCTGCTGCAAATGCCCAGTGCGTACACTCTTGCAAAGGCGGAACTGTGCTGTCGGCTGCCACCAGTACAGAATATGACACACCGTGTGTACCTGGAGCCGCGAATGTATCGAACGCGTCCGAGATCACCGGGTCCAGCACGTGCTCTTAATTGGTGCCGTCGAGTGTGACACCGAGTGTTGCTGAGATCGCCAGACCCCGCACTTCGTCTGCATCAGGGCCATCGAGCTTGCTTGGGCCGTCGACCCTTCATCTGTGGACGCATTTCCTAACTAAGGAAGAAATCGATGCGAATGCGAAACACCGAGACGCCGTTCGCGCTGAACTCAAATCTACGCCAGCGACGCAGAAAAAAATTTGAACTGATGCAGCCGGCTCTTGCACCTGCAGTGACAAGTGATGATGAACGTTTCTTGCTCGTCCAAATGAACATCTTTAACGTGGTGCTCAACTTTACAGTGTGCAAGAAGCGCTTTAAAGATGGCATGACTTTCCGAAAGAGCACTAAGCCTGGACTGGCAACAAAGCTGGAGGTCATGTGCTCCTCTTGTGGCACCATCAAATACTCGGAATGTGTCAGAGTCGTTCCACTCTGTTCTGTGGTCGCTAATGCCAAAAAATCAGCACTCCTCCTTGATTGCTGTAGAAACAGCATTACTGCATAAAGCGGTGCTGCGCTACAATGCCGGCTGCTGCAAAGCAACGCAAATATTATCAAATTATGTTGGACTTCGACCAGGGCACCTAGCCATCCAGCGAGCTCATGAAAGAGATGCCCTATGTCTGAAAAAAAATTCCAAACAGCACCTCAAAAAAGATGGAGGAAGTAGAAATGAGAAAGAAAATGCACAGGAACACTTCAATCTACTCTGCTGGAGCTATTTGCGGAAAACACATGTGCTTAACTTTCAAAGCCAGTTTTCTCAAAATGGATTTGTCGTCTAGTTGTGGGGCTGAGGAAAGGGATTTCTCAAGAACTGCTTATAAGTTTTGCGTGCCGTTTTTTTTTTCATTATGCTCCTGGATGATTTTTCCAGGGTTTAACAAGCTTCTTTTTTGGAAATTGGTGCCAATAATTATTGATAAACAATTAATTTTTGATAAAATCCCTACCTACTGGCTACATCAAAATCAAAGTTGCATGAATTTTTTGGAAGGAAAATTGAAAAAAAAATGGCTCTTTAGCACCCTGAAATATCCATGGATAACCACAAATAATTTCAACCTTCTGGTATGTCCTGGGATTTCTTTCGGCTCTTCCTCGGGCACACAAGTGAACCATGCAGTTAGATCTCAGTAACTCTAGAACCACTCAACACAATTTCATGAAACTTTGCAGTTTCTGTAGTTTTATTGCAGTGAACACACCCTGAAAGTTTCGTCAAGATATTTTAAAAAATAAAAAGTTCGATTTCCCGCCACTTCCCTGAAGGATGACGTGCTCGTGTTCACGCATTTTCAACAGTTTGTTCGCACATAGTGTATATGCGTTCCTATTTACTATGAGTTTGTTTACAGTTGGTGCTCCTCCAGTTTCGTCTCTTGTGCCACATGTGTTGTCCTTTTGCGGTGCTTTATCATTTTTTAAGCCGCAGACCTAGAAAAATTCAGAAGTTTTTATGTGTGCTGGCATTATAATGAATAATGTCTCATTTTCATTTTTCACTTTTTTATTGTGATATAAATGGTATATACACTCTCAGCTGTTTTTGTTGTCAGTGTAGTCGTCATTTCCTGCTTATGTATGTGTGTGTGTACAAACACACAGTAGACTCGCTAAACGGAACCAGAAGGGACAGTAAAATATGTTCCAATTACCAGGAGTTTGATTGAATGAGACTCTATTATATATATATATATATATATATATATATATATATATATATATATATATATATATATATGAAGGCATGCCCATGGGGTGTAGGCGGGGTGGATGGAGCCGTGTTGTTGTTGTGCTCGTCTTGCGACATGACCATGGGCTAACTGCGCAAACGGCGACCCGACCGGAGCTCCAGGGATGGTTGGTAGTCGAAGGTAACGAAAAAGCGCTGCAGCGAGAGGACCAGGGGACCGGAAAGCACTCTCCACCACTTGTAAGGCAACGTTTTTGCTGCGGACACTTCTTTTACTTGCCGAGCGCCTGCCCCACAACACAGATCAGACTGATGATGATGAGTATGTATATATTACAAGATGACACGCATGAATAATGCTCACTATATATATATATATATATATATATATATATATATATATATATATATATATATATATATATATATATATATATATATATATATATTATAAAGGAGATTTATTAAGCAGAAAGGTTGATGCTTGGAAGGCTTTGAAGGCGATGCACCAGCCGCAATTTCCGAGCTCGAGCCGCTGCTGCACACTCGATGCTGCTGCCTCTGCGCCGGAGTACTTCCTCTTCTTTACAATGGCCCCACGAAGAAAAAAGGAGCCATCCTGGCGACTTAGTCCTGGGCAGGCGGCGTTGAACCGTGGTATTGCTTGAGCCTCTGGACGTGTACAACCTCGCGGTTGCGACGTCGCAAGTCTGATGGTGGCGTAAGAGGCTCAATGAGGTAGTTTACTGGCGAAGTTTGTTCGACAATACGATATGGCCCATCGTACTTTGGCAGAAGTTTGGAAGAGAGACCGGGTGTGCGATGCGGCACTGACAGCCATACAAGAGAACCCGGAAGAAAAACGGGAGTTGAGGTCTGGGCATCATGAATTGCTTTTTGCCTGTTTTGGTCATCGCAGGTAAAGCGACGAGCTAACTGGCGGCATTCTTCTGCGTGTCTGGCGGCGTCCAACATCGGTAGGCACTCGGACGCGTCTGGTCGATAGGGCAAAATGGTGTCAATGGTGTGAAAGGGGTGACGGCCGTAGAGGAGGTAAAAAGGGGAGAAGCCTGTTGTCGCTTGCGTTGCCGTATTATAGGCGTATGTAATGAATGGGAGAACTAAGTCCCAGTTAGAGTGGTCAGGCGTCACATACATAGATAGCATGTCACCGAGAGTACGATTAAAGCGCTCGGTAGCCCCATTGGTTTGTGGGTGGTAAGCGGTACATGTGCGATGTACAATAGCACACTCAGCGAGCAATTTTTCAATGACCTCGGACAAGAAGGCGCGGCCGCGGTCACTGAGGAGTTCATGAGGGCCTCCATGACGCAACACAAAATGACGCAGTAGGAAAGTGGCAACCTCCTGTGCTGTAGCCGTTTTAAGAGCAGCGGTCTCAGCATAGCGCGTTAGGTGGTCGATGGCAACTATTATCCACCTGTTGCCAGTCGGAGTCAATGGAAGTGGCCCATAAATATCTATTCCAACCCGTTTGAAGGGTCGGGAAGGGCATGGTAAAGGCTGCAGTTCACCGGCGGAGGCGTGTGGTGGAGATTTTCGGCGCCGACATTCGGCACAAGAGCGGACGAAGTTGCGGACGAAGGTATACATGCCACGCCAGTAGTAGCGATGTCGAAGCCTTTCGTAGGTCTTGAAGACTCCTGCGTGGCCACATTGTGGGTCAGCGTGAAAAGAGGAACAAATCTACGACCTCAGGGTTCGTGGAACGACGAGCAGCCACTTGCGTCCCTCTGGTGCGTAGTTACGTCGATAGAGGCGTGTCACGTATCGAGAAGTGTGGAACTTGGCGCCGAAGCGTTCGCGTCTTTGGGAGTTCAGAGGTATCGGAGAGATGATTGAGGAGAGACGCAGTCCACGGGTCATTGCGTTGTTCGATAGCAATGGTGTCAAAGTCAAGCGATGACAATGTGGAATCGCAAGCGGAGTCAGCTGTGGCATTCTGGGACAGGGGGGAACGGGAAAGGGCGTCAGCGTCAGCATGCTTCCGTCCTGACCGATAAACCACGCGTGTGTCGTAATCTTGAATTTTCAACGCCCAGCGAGCGAGGCGGCCAGATGGGTCTTTTAACGTCGAAAGCCAGCACAGCGCGTGGTGGTCGGTCACGACGTCAAAAGAACGACCATACAGATATGGGCGAAACTTTCCAAGGGCCCACACAATGGCCAAGCACTCCTTTTCTGTGACGCTGTAGTTGCTCTCAGCCTTGGTAAGTGTGCGACTAGCGTATGCCACGACGTATTCCTGATGCTCCGGTTTACGCTGTGCGAGCACAGCACCCAGGCCTACACCACTGGCGTCGGTGTGGATTTCAGTTAGAGCTTCAGGATCGAAATGGCGTAGAATGGGTGGCGTCGTAAGAAGCCGTCGCAGGGTGGTGAAAGCCTCGTCGCAGGCAGGGGACCACGATAAAAGGTCTTTACAGCTGCTGAGAAGTTGCGTGAGAGGTGATATAATAGACGCGAAGTTTCGGACGAATCGCCGGAAATACGAACACAAGCCGATGAAACTTCGAAGTTCTTTGATGGTGGCAGGTTTAGGAAACGCCGTAACAGCTCGCAATTTCTCGGGATCCGGGAGGATGCCTTCCTTGGAAA